>NW_015172074.1:34920-38417 GCF_001447785.1 Gekko japonicus
CGTTGCACCGCCATCGCCAGGATGTGATGCTATGCGTCGCTCTGGCAACGGGGCTGTTTGGAGTCCCGTTGCCAGAGCGACGCATAGCGTCACATCCTGGCGACGGCGGTGCAATGAGTATCACTGTCCCCCCGCGGCAGGGATCCTGTGACGACGCTCAGATCCCCCGCCGCGGTTTGGCAGCCCTATTGGCTGCTATTGCCCAGGACATTAAAAGCCGCAATCAGCAAAAATCCCCTTATGCAGAAGAACACAAGTAAAATTATGCACAAAATTTTACAAGCTGGATTCAGAAAAGGAAGAGGCACCAGAGATCAGACTGCAAATTTATGTTGGTTAGTGGAGCATGCATGAAAATTTCAGAAGAAAATCAGCTTGTGTTTCATAGATTACAGCAAAGCATTTGACTTTATGAATAATGAAAAGCTATGGTTGGTTTTAAGAGAAATGGGTGTGTATATGCCAATAAAGGTAATTGGATTGGTTGAAATGGGCGTGCCACAACAAATTTGATTGTTTTGATGCATAACTTACATTCTGGATAAGAGACTACTGTTAGAATAAAATATGGAGAAACAGAATGGTTTCCAATTAGCAACAATGTCAGACAAAGATGTATTTTATCTCCCTGTCTCTTCAATCTATATGCAGAACATATAAGGAAAATTGGATTACATTTAGATACAGGTGGAGTGAAAATTGATGGAAAGAACATTAACAATTTGAGATATGCAGATGATACCACATTAATGGCAGAATATAGTGGACCTGAAATTACTACTGGTGAAAGTTAAAGCAGGATTACAGCTGAACATCTGAAGACAAAGGTAATGACTACTGGGAAATTACATGACTTTAAGGTTGAAGGTGAAGAAACTGAAATGGTTAAAGCTTTTCCATTCCTTGGTTCCACCATCAATCAAAAGGGAGACTGCAGCCAAGAAATCAGAAGAAGATGGAGACTGAGACTGGGAAGGAGCTAGAAGGAGCTAGAAAAAGATTCCTAAGTATAAGGAAATGTCTATAGTGACCAAAATCAAGATCATTCATACCACAGTATTCTACATTACTATGTATGGATGTGAAAGTTGGTAAACAAAGAAAGCTGACAGGAAGAAAGGTGATTCATTTGGAATGTGGTGTTGGAAAAGAGTTTTATGGATACCATGGACCACCAAAAAGACCAATAAGTGGGTTTTAGATCAATCAAGCCTGAATTCTCCCTAGAAGCTAAAATGACTACAGTGAGGCTATCGTACTTTGATCAAATTATGAGAAAAGAAGAGTCACTGGAAAAGACCATACGGCTAGGGAAAATTGAAGGTAGCAGGAAAAGAGGAAAACCCAACATGAGATGGATGGACTCTATAAAGGAAGGCAAAGCCCTCAGTTTACAAGACCTGTGCAATGCTGTTTATGATAGATCATTAATTCATAGAGTCCCCATAAGTTGGAAGCAATGTGATGTTTTGGAGATCATTAATTCATAGGGTCCCCATAGGTTGGAAGCAATTTGATGGCACAACACCCAGGCATCTTTCACATTGCCTTAAAAATCCACTTGCGTTACCTGATGATAGCATTCTTTTTATTGTGTTAGACAACTTCATAAACATCCTACAGCTGTCTCATTTCTTTCCTGTTTTCCCCCCATGCCTAATAAAACTGGTTTCTCCTGCACTTTTTTCCAAAGCAAAATGTATTTGTGACAACACTTCTGCTCAAAATCTGAACTAAGTTTTTCACATTGGTGGCCTCTGGCACAACCTGCCCACCAAAACCTGTGCAGAAAGGGTGGGCAGGTTTGGGTGCTTTAAAAAAAAAAATTGCATCCCAGTGCTGAAACTTTTCAGTGATGGAAGGTTACTGCATTGAAATAAGCAGTCATTCTCATAAGAACATAAGAGAAGTCAATGTTGGATCAGGCCAATGGCCCATCCAGTCCAACACTCTGTCACACCATGGCTCAAAATACCAGGTGCCGTCAGGAGGTCCACCAGTGGGGATAGGACACTAGAAGCCTTCCCACTGTTGCCCCCCCCCCAAAGCACCAAGAATACAGAGCATCACTTGCCCCAGACTAAGAGTCCCTATCTATACCTTGTGGCTAATAGCCACTGATGCACATCTGCTCCATATGTTTATCCAATTCCCTCTTGAAGCCATCCATGCTTGTAGCCGCCACCCCCTCCTGTGGCAGTGAATTCTATGTGTTAATCACTCTTTGGGTGAAGAAGGACTTCCTTTTATCTGTTCTAACCGGACTGCTCAGCAAATTCATTGAGGGCCCACGAGTTCTCGTATTGTGGAAAAGGGAGAAAAGTACTTCTTTCTCTACTTGCTCTATCCCATGCATAATCTTATAAACCTCGATCGTGTCACCCCCTCAGTCGTCGTTTCTCCAAGCTAAAGAGCCTCAAGTGCTTTAACCTTTTTTCATAGGAAACAACGTGAATCAGCACCTCCTGGTTCCAAGCAATGCAATGCATCCTGGTGAGCCTAGCATCCCATTTAACCCAAAACCAAGTGACCATGCCCAGATTTGAAGAGAAAACCCCCAGCAAGTAAGATAATTATAACTGGAAGATCTGGAGGTGAACTTCATGCTAACTCCTGATATTATTTAAATGAAGTTGGTCAAACATTAGTTCTCTTAACCCTTAACAAAGCCCTGCCGAAGCAGATTAAATGACGATTTCCAAAACGGTCTTGGATACTGTGAGCCAGGGAGTCTGAGCCGTGGCCCACCCTCTCATTGGGGGCACCTCCCTCTTTGCTCTGCCTTGTGTGTGTGTGTGTGTGTGTGTGTCTCATCTGATTGGTCTGGTCTGCCTCTCTCTCTCAAGCCCGAGAAAGCCATGATCATGTCCCCCTCTTGCTTTACATGAAAGTAGAGATGCTAGTATTGAAGCCATTGATGCTACTCTCACGTAAAATCCACCAGATCTTCTCTTGACCCTTTCCACCATTCTTCCCAGTTGCGAAAACCCTTCTTCTTTTTGTTACATTCTTTTAATGTTTTCAGTTTAAAAATATCAGGGGCCAAGTGATTGAGCAAATAAATTACCTTTTGTGCTTCAGAGTTGCTCTTTGAGAACCTACTGCATTTTACACAAGAGTAAATGGGGCTCGTATGGAAGGCGAAGGAAACGAGGCTGCTGAAATGCTCAAATGTTTCAGCGCGTTGTGCAAAAAAAGCCCACCCGGAACAGAGGGAACCCATGAGGGGAAGTCTGAACTGATCCCACCCATAGCGTGATCATCAGAAGTGACACAACACACGCAAAAACACAAAAGGCAGCTGCATTCTGAAAACAGAAGAACGATTACAATCTAAATTCCAGAACTAGGAACCCTCTCCCACTTCAGTTCTCTGGCCCGCTATCCCAGACCTCTCGTTCCCAGCGACTGTGTACAGCCCTGCCTGTCCTAACATTCAGTGCATAACCCACTCCTTCTTTCTATTGTCCTCTTTCAAAACATTCCTTGTTCAGCAG
>NW_015172074.1:38428-68428 GCF_001447785.1 Gekko japonicus
CAGCAGGCATTTGATTAATGTCTTATGTCTGTATCATCAATATTGGGTGTTGTGATCTGTGCTGACTTGTATTATATTGGAGTTAACTCTGCCTTAGTTTTGTTTTATTGATTGCTTTTTATAAACCACTTTCGTTTCAGGGTGAAGTCCATACTAGATGCGACAGTACCCTTGTGGCTACCACCATTTTAAAGTCATTTTGAAATGCCACAAGGGCCCGACCCTGATCGGGTCTCCAGCACAGTGCTATTGTTTTGGGCCTGTAGCATGGCACTCTTGTTTGTCTTTTCAAGTGTAGAAACAGCTGTGAGGGGGCCCCTGCAGCTACTTCAACATTTGAAAAGGTGAGGGGGGGGGACACGAGTGCCAGGGGAGCTCATAGCATTTTTAAATGACTTTTAAATGTTGGTGGTGTACTCATAGCAGCTGTGAGGACATCATCCCATCTAGTTTGGCCCTATGTGATGCATTAATTTTAAATCACTGGCTTTTCCTTTCTTCACATCCTCACCATTTATTGCTTTCTTTGGTACCCATTTTTTTAGCTTCCTTGACCATTGTTCCTCTAGTCACCCAGTCTCACAAGGCCAAAATACATAATACATATGACATGAGTTGGGACACAGGTGCCCAACCTGACTTGATGATACATGTAGAATCAGTGTAACTCATCTAGAAAATGTTGTGTGGCTCCAAAGAGGGGAGGGGCTTCCCTCTTGCATCATTTTCACCAGTGGAAATAGCCACAGGGGCCAGAAAGGGGGCAAATATTTTCCCCAGGCCGTTTCCACTGGCAAAAACAGCAGAGGAGGAGGAGGAGGAGATTGGATTTATATCCCACCCTTCACTACCTGAAGGAGTCCCAGACTGGCTTACAATCGCCTTCCCTTCCTCTCCCCACAACAGACACCCTGTGAGGTAGGTGGGGCTGAGAGAGCTCTGAGAGAACTGCTCCTGAGAGAACAGCTCTGAAAGAATTTGTGACTGACCCAAGGTCACACCAGCAGCTGCATGTGGAGGAGTGGGGAATCAAACCCAGTTCTCCCAGATTAGAGTCCTCGCTCTTAACTACTACACCAAACTGGCTCTTATAGGAGGGAAGCCTGAAGCCCCTCCTCCCCCCTTGCAGCCTGTTGACCCACACAGAGCACCACAACACTTTCTAGATGAGTTACACCGATTCTACATGTGACATCAAGTCCATCAACATCAAGTGACATCAACCGTTTTAAGGAGAATTACACTTATTCTTCGTGTGACAACAGTTTGGGTTGGGCACCCATGTCCGGACTCAGCTCAGATGTACCATGTATTTTGGCTCTCAGTCAACTTCTCTTCTGTCTCCCTCCTCTAAAGTTCCTCCTGTGTTTTCTCATGCACTGTAGCTGAAGATTGTCCTCTTCTGCCAAGGCAAGGACAACATCATAACAAGACATGCTGGATAGGTACAACAATCTCAATTCACAATACAAGTTGTGTTTTGCAGTTGTCCTGTCTCTTTAGTAGAGGCTTAATGGGATGTTATTTACCAGTTGATGTTACTTACCTCCATTAAATGAAATGTTTCAACTTTCCATTTCCACTTTCTATTATAGATACAGGATATTTTTCTCCAGGCCTATTAGCAATCCTAGCTGAAACAGGACAATAACTAAACAGCTTTGCACACATTTAGTTTAAAGAGGTTCTGGGTAGCCACACTGGTTCAAGGAAAAATCGAAAAACAAAAGTAATGTAATATATTGCATGGGCCAACCAAAATGGTAAGCATGCATTTATGTTCTCCAGAACTGGTTTAAAAGTATGTGTGTGTGTGTGGGGGGGATTTCAGGTTATAAACATAGGCTTTTGTCTTCATCCTGTTTAGAAAGCCTTGTAGAGTACATCAATTTGGAATTTAAAGGCTCATACTTACAGGACTCTTTCTGCTGCAGCTAAATGAGATGGTTGATCCATGCATAGTTGTTAAAAATAATCCAGGCTGTGACATCATGGAAGGAAAGACCTAGAAACATGCACAAGTAAGTGGCACAGACTACGAATTTATACTTGCACCTTACCTTTTAAGAAATGGTCACATAAGAAGAAAAACCAAACTGCTTTAGTTTATTTTCCCATGAACTCAGTCCCTGTTTTGGTTAATAAATGGTTAACAAACTGGTGTCAACTTTCCCTCTTAACAGTTATTTGTCCAAGAAGTTTGGAATTATCTTAGAATGTAATTATCTAAGATCCCATATTATCCACACGTCAGTACAGATGCCCTTCTCAGATACAGAAGTATAAAATGATCTCTAATTTAATAAGGAAAAGCTATCCCTCGTTAGAGAAATTATATTTAACATTTTCTGATTCTGTAATTACAGCAGTACACTGAAGCCTTAGAATAAAGCTAGAATATCCTTATTATGCTGCACTATTGATTAACATTTTCCTTCACCAGTTACCCAACTAAAGCATAACTGCTTGAGGGAGTAATACTAAGCAGACCTCTCAGAAGTAAGTCCCATTTTATTCAATGGGGCTTATTCCCAGGAAAATTTTCTTAGGATGGCTGCCTAAGTGCTCTAGTCAATCAAATACAGCCAGACATGGGATACAGACTTTTTTCCCCCAAGTTCAGTTTCCAACAGCACTGTGCTTATCCACGTCCATGCACGGCATCATCATTAGACGTTGCTTTGGGTTTCCATTGTTACAGAAAGGTGGGATATAAATTACGTAAGCAAATCAATCAATAGGGAGAAATGTGTTGTCTTGGACCACTGCAAGAGCACTTTAGAAAGGAGGCTTATATTTTGTTCCGTCGCTCAGCTTACCCGCAGGTTTCTGATCATGAGTTCTTTGAGATAAGCAGCCAGTTTGCTTCGGTGTTCTTTATGATACAGCCACTTCTGCCCATCCTCGGGAAGAGAGTTAAATGCCGCATCAGTAGGCCAGAACATGGTGAAGGGGTGGTGAATCATTTCATTAATTAAAGGAAGAAGTCCTGTGTCCTGCACAGAGAGACAGAACAGTGGGAATGTAATATGCTATAAGAGTACATGTGGCATTAAATCATCTCTGTATAACCAGCATCTGAAACAAACAAACAAACGAAAGCCCTTCAAGGAACTTAGCCACACACTATCTGTCCCCCCCCAATCTGTCTTTTTTTTTTCTTTTTCTTTTAAAAAGGTCCCAATCAAGTACAAGAGATCAGACTTCACACAGGTCTTTTAAAAGGAGCTTTTGACGGGATAGGGGAGAATTTCTTATCGATAATTTCATAACTGCCCTTTTTGTTGAGTGCATTTTCACTGTAGATGTGTTGTGTCAACTGTTGCTATAATTTTATTGGAAACTGATTTTTGTTTTATTGTATATGGCATACAATGGCTGTAGAAATTTGGTAACAATGAATAAATCTGTAATCCTACAAATTCTCACATGTCACGACGTGAAAAGAAATGCCCCGCCCCCCTGCAAACATCTTATAACACCCTATACAGTTATTCTGCTTGGAGGTGGAAACAAGGGTTCATTGTTCAATGCAACACAATGCAAAAGGAATGTGTAGGAGCATTCATAAACTTCAGGTCTGTGCCTAGCAAATTGTCTCTAATAATCCATGATGATAGCTCCCAGAGTCCCAGTTATATTGAAATTGTGTATTAATGGCAAGCTATTGATGGGCTGAAATTGGCAGCTACTCATCAGTGGTGTTCTTTTGATGTCCACAAGCGTAGTTTGTACAAAGGCAGTTCAATGCCCAAGTGAGCCAAGTGAATACTCATGGAGTTGAAATGGCAATGGGAGCAGCACTGCCTCCCCCCAGATCTGTGCCATGGCTGTCGGGAGACAGTTAAGGCAGCACAGGAGGAGACACTCCCACCTAACACACTCCTGCCACTACCAGGCTCTAAGCCAGGTGACAGAGCACCTCTGCATCCTGCTCTGGAACATGCACAGGCAGTACAGGAGGAGGTATATGTGACCCCACTGCTGCTGCTGAGCTCAAAAACTGGGGGCCCAGTGGGTGAGGTGCCACAGAAGTAGGACATTTGAGACAGGAAATACGTTGAGTTGACAGTGAGTTCGGGGGGGGGGCAAAGAAGAAGGCTCACTGACTTGCCAACAAATACCACCAACTTCAGGCTATCAATATTTTGATTTCAATCTCATCAGCACTCACTCAGGACAGATTTCCTGGGTGTCTTTGTTTATCACCCTTTATAAGGGTGTCATTTTTCTTGGCACCTTCCAGAGGTGGTGGAAATTGCTGTCCCATAGAGTTTTCAAGGCCAGAGATGTTCAGAGGTGGTTTGCCATTGCCTGCCTCTATGTAGTGACCCTGGACCTCCTTTGTGGTCTGCCATTAGAGTTGCCTGTTCTGGGTTGGGAAATTCCTGAAGATGTTGGAGGTGGAGCCTGGGCAGGGTGGGGTTTGGGGAGGGAAGGGACTTTGCTGGGGTTATAATGCTATACAGTCAACCTTCCAAAGCAGCCGTTTTCTCCAGGGGAACTGATCTTGGTCATCTGGAGATAAATTGTAATAGTGGGAGATCTCCAGCTGCCACCTGGAAGTTGGCAACCCTCTCTGCCATCCAAATACTAACCAGGGCTGACCCTGCTTAGCTTCTGAGATCTGATGAGATTGGGACAGCCTGGGCCATCCAGATCAGTGCTGGTACCTTCTACCTGCAAGTAAGGTAACCACAAGGCCCTGCTGGGCCACAGAGTGCAGTGGTGGCTGAGGACACCGTGCCTCATAAAATAAGAACCACAGATGGTGGCATGGCATCATCTTCTTCCATCAGCCAACTAGGACAGGCACAGGGCACATACCCCCCCACACACACACGGACAAAAAACACACACACATTGCCAGTGTCTCCAGTTGCTTCACTCAAGAAAAGGTAAGCAGAGAGGAGGGGGCACCAGCTTAATCTTTAGCCAAGATTACCAACCTCCAGGTGGGGCCTGGATTTCTCCCAAAATTATAACTGACTACAGAGATCAGTCTCCTTGCAGGAAATGGCAGCTTCAGTGGGTAATACAAAAGAGACCTCCCAGTAGTAAAGTATCAGAGTTACAGAATCAACCGGGGAACCGAAATATGCAAATATAAATTTTATAAAGTGAATGAATATTTAAAGTGTAACATACAATTTACTTTTAACAAACAAGAGAGTCCTCATTATTATGTGCATTAACGAAGCTGTCGACTTTTCTCTTCGTTTTGTTCCAGGCTTCCTCAGAAGAAGATTTTTATCAATACACTAACAACATTGAATAGCGTAAGCAGAATCAGATTGGAGCCGGATATGTAGGTTGCTGTTACCTAGATGGAATATATTGAAAAACTAGAGTGTATATTGAAGGATAAAAGAAACGTCACACAGTAAGTAGTGTATTGATGAGAATCTACTTCTGAGGAAGCCTGGAACGAAACGAAGCGAAAAGTCGACAGCTTCGTTAATGCACATAATAATGAGGATTCTCTTGTTTGTTATAAGTAAATTGTATGTTACACTTTAAATATTCATTCACTTTATAAAATTTATATTTGCATATTTCGGTTCCCCGGTAGCTTCAGTGGGTAGACACTATGGGTTTACATCCCTGCAGAGCTCCCAGATGCCACCTTTCCCAGGCACCACCCCCAAATCTCCAGGAATTTCCCAAGTCAGAATTGGCAACCATACCTACCAGTTTTAATGCAAGGGCAGCTACGAAGCCTCTGCAAAGCTAGTAAGCCACTGAATGTACCCCAGTTTTTCCGAATGTTTTATATAAAACATTTTCTGCTAGAGACAAACGGACTCCATTCGTAGAATCCAGAACTGAATTCTCAATCCCCCTCAAACCCCGGCTCTGAAACCTGTAATATTCTGAATGGCATCTGAAAGAAACTGCATCTTTTGTACTGTAACTAAGAAGCGACTTTTCATTATAAACATTGCAGCACAAGAAATTAGTTAATTTACCACTAAAAGTTTGCTATAGATTTTGTATCCGTAAGCCTCTGCAACTTCTGTGATGGACTTCTGGAAAACATAAAATAGTGACATTAAAAAGTAAATTCCTGTTTCACTAAGCAGATGTCCCAAAATGGTGCACAATCTTCCCCATGCAAGAAGTCTTGGTTACATCCACTACCATTACCACGCTCACAATAATCACTACCATCACAACAGAGGTGACCAAACTTCAGCTAATAATCAATTCTCACAAAGACATTTTACCTATTCGGTCACACATGCAAGCCTTTTTACGGCAAAAGGTTTGACTGCGCATACTGGGAGAGCGTGCTACATGCGATACTTTGGGTACATTTTGTTCAAAAGGGGGACCATACAGATTTCCAGCCTCAATATGTGTACCAAAAACCTGGAAAATCAGGGTTCTGATGCTAGAATGTACAAGCATTGCCCCCTCTAGAAAAAATGGTGATTATGTGTATTGGGAGGATCATACCTGGGGTCAGAAGCTTATATATGTCTAGGGCCCATCAAGTACTTCAGTAGCATTAATATTAATAGCAGTATTGAATATTTTCAATTGGTCTAGAACCAGCAGAAGGCTGACAGAATTTTAGCTGCCATGTCTTGGTGTCAGTCTTGTTTACCTTCCATGTCAAAATGATCAAGCCGAGATAGCTAAACTTACTGAGCAAATTCAACAAATCAATGACAAGAAACACTTAGAATTGTTCTCACTAAGCTGGTGGCATTTTGTAGGCATTATGAAAACATGTTAAAATCTGGATATTGATTCATTTGGACCATCCGCAATTGTGTCAGTGTCAATGGTGGTGGAAAGTGCTGCCAAGTCACATTTGACATATGGCGACCCCCATGGGGTTCTCAAGGCAAGAGACGTTCAGAGGTAGTTTGCCATTGCTTGCCTCTGGACCACGACCCTGGTATTCCTTGGTTGGTCTCCCATCCAAATACTAGCCAGGGCTGACCTTCTTCAGTTTCCGAGATCTGATGAGATCAGGTTAGTCTGGGCTACCATTCTCAATATCTGTGTATTTTTGTACTGAAACAGTTCTGGGTTTTATTTTTTAACATTAATGACTTGTTTAAAATATTCGTTATTTTAGACATACCTCTGATAGACGGGATGAAATGCCATGATTCTGCGTATCATTTGGGATTAAAATCTGATCAATGAAATGTATATTACCATTTGGTCCAAGAAAGTCACTGTCAATTATTTTTGCCGCCTCATTTAAATATACACTGTTCTGGGAAAGAAAGGACATAAAAGATATTCCCGATGAAAGACACCTTCCAAAAAGCACGATGGTACGTTATAATTGGCATATATGTGCAAAATACTTTTGTGGCTCCTTTGGATTAAATGTAGTAGTTCTTGAGTGAACACCGCTTTAAAAAAAACGAAAAAATCACAGGAGTGAAACAGTGCACTGTAGCTTTGTCTTGGTGGGTATTTTTGACTGTGTACAGACAATTCTTCTTGTGAAGATTCAAGGTACTGCCTAGATCTCTTTGCTTGCAATAGAATAGGTGTTTTCCCTCCAGGTTATACCTCAGCTGCTGTTTCCACACTAGTTAATCTGTGCGTAGGCAATAATTTTTCACAGACCTGAAGACGATATTGTAGATTTGTCACTGCCCATGGTATACAAAAAAACACCTTGCTATTTTTTCCCAAGCCCACCATGGTGTCTGCAAACAAAGTTTTACAGAGGTTTCTTGTGTATTTAGTAGTACCTGGAAAAAGCCAGAACTACCTCCTAGGTGACTAGCATCTGGTTGTCACAAGCACCAATTGGCTATTACTCACAACAGTACTAGTGATGGGTAACATACTGCACACATACTCCTGTGCCTGCAACCGGGGACTCTCACATTTACACATTACAAAGCCTGACTCCAGTGGCACCTTTAAGACCAACAAAGTTTTATTCACAGTATAAGCTTTTGTGTGCAAGCACACTTCCCTCAGATACAGTGGAACAGAGCCTCCTCAACCATTACTTATAGGGGATAGGTTGGGGGTTGTTGTCAACCCCCTATAAGTAATGGTTGAGGAGGTTCTGTTCCAATGTATCTGAGGAAGTGTGCTTACACACAAAAGCTTACACCGTGAATAAAACTTTGTTGGTCTTAAAGGTGTCACTGGACTCCAGCTTTGTTCTGCTGCCTCAGAGCAATACGGATACCCCACCTGAATCCACATTACAAAGTCCTCATGTTGCTTGGGGAAGAAGAAGAGATTGGATTTATACCCCACCCTTCACTACCCAAGGGAGCCTCACAGCAGCTTACAAACTCCTTTCCCTTCCCCTCCCCACAACAGACACCTTGCGAGGTAGGTGGGGCTGAGAGAGCTCTGACAGAAACTGCTCTTTTTTTCTAGAACAGCTGTGCCAGAACTATGCATGACACAAGGTCCTTGTGTTGTTCCCCAGCATACATGAAGATTTTGTAACATGTTGATGGAACCTCAGGAGCAGCATAAGGGATGAATCGACGGTCTTCAGGAGGGGGAAATGGGCAAAATCACCCTCCTCTGTTAGTGGAAAATTTAGTTTTTGTTATATTGTGGCCAGTTGTGTCTAGTTATTTTCCCCTGAACCCTTAGGGCCAAAAAGCCTGTGCTGTAGTTTGGTTTCACTTCTTCTTCTGGTTGTTGTCTGTTTGTTTCTGCTCAAGCAGAGGCTAGGAAAGGCCCTGCTTTTGTTCTAATAAAACTTTCAATCCTTCTGGCATGGTGTGCTTGTGGAATTGTGGAAATACAGTTTTGATCTCGGGTGTTCTTAACTGTACCAACAAGTTTTTCCCTGTGACAAAGTTTCTCATTTCTTCTTCACTCCGTTGGTATAATTATCAAGATACTGAAGCTGGATTGGGGGCTGGTGCCACTACTTCCATAAAGGGGATGTTGCTCCCCTTGTTTCTCAGACGTAATCACCACTACAGAGCTTTAGTTTGTTCTTTAGTTACCATCATGTTAATCTATTCAGGTAGAGGCTGCTATAGAAATTTGAGTCTAGTCATCACTGGAAAAATCTAGTGTGTGAGTGGAACAAAGAAGGTGCAGAATGGGACACTTATGCAAAAACATGCACTGAGTGACATGGACATGGAAACAATCGACAATGGCACATACCTCTTTCATGGAAATTCGTATTTTGCGTCCAGATAGAGTTGTGATGGAATCAAGCAATTCCAAATCTTTTGACTGTAAGCGCTGGCAGATAGCTATATGATAGAGAAGGTCATCTTTGATGTGGCCCTCTTTCCATTCTGAAAGCTACAGAAAAGATGGTTGCACAAGTCAGAGGGCAGTTTGGTATCTTCCAAAGCTCTTACAGAAAGTCAGAAGCATGAGATAATGCTACCTGAACTGAAATTTCATTCACTGAAATTTAATTCACATTAAAGGAACGGATCAGCTACCCACCACAATTCACCCGCCTTTATCCTCAGACCCCTCTGATGAATACCAGCAAGAAGTAAATGAATGAATGAATGAATGAATGACCCATATATGTACAGGAACAGCTCTGTATGGACACACCCATGGAGCCTTGGCCAGGGACCTTCTAACTCCTACCCAAAATGCACAGCCTGGGACACCCCATTATTCCAGATGCTGGCACAATCACAGTAGAGTTATCTGGCTGTATAGACGACATCCTCAAGCCATCAGCACCCACAGATATTTGTAAGACACTTCTGATTTCCCAAAGAAACTATTGTAATCAAGTTTTGCCACTGACTTCACCTATAATTACTTCCGATTTGGTGACAATTGTATAGTATGTAAATATATTCATGGCTGACTTAGAGCACAGTTTCGTCAGCTCCTACCCACTATCATCTCTCCTGTATTTTTATCAATGATGTTTTCCATGGCTGGATCCATGGGAAGGAAACTCTCCAGAAGTTCAGCAACTTTCACCTCACCAACAACCAAAGCCTATTCTGTGAACTGGTCCATTTTCTGAACACCACTGTGCAACTACATGACGGACATGTAAGTACCATTTAATACTGACAACCCAAAATATCAATAAACTTTCAGCTACCACATACAAGTATATGATATAATCCAAAGTTCTGCAGTCCAGGTACTATATTATGATTACTTTTGCTCCAATGACTTCAGTAGAGATTTAAACATGAAGGATTTAAATGGCACATTCTTGGGATTACAGTACCCACCCAATGAAATGAAGAAGGCCTGCCTAGTAGCCAGAAGTACCTTACTACATATGCCTATAGGCCCCCAAAGGATAGCGACAGAATACCACTGGTTATCCCTTAGGGATCCCAGTTCAAACTTGTCCAACACATCATCAGTGATCTACAGGCCATTGGGCAGAGATTTATCCTCAAAAGCAGCATTAGGTGAGTTCATTTTTATCTGAAGTGAGGCACTATTGGAGGATTTGCGCCTGTTTCTGTTACACAGAATTCAAAAAAAACATTCCCACTCAGAGAACGGAACTGTTCTGAATGACTGGCAGAGTTAGGTTTTTGATTAATGGAATCTCAAGGTATCGCTTACTGTGGCATTGTTCCTCATGAAATCGACAAGTGGCACGAAAAAAGTGTACTGTCCACCTCTTAACAGGTTGATCATTTTATAAGCCTAGATGAGGGAGACACAGCCAGAGATTAAAACAAACAAAGTGGGATTGAAGCTTCTAAAGTAAAATACTGTCCCTTTTATAGTGGTAAATGTTATACCTACCTTTGCATACTGAAAGAACTGGGATACAGCCTCTCTTGCAACAAACTCCTCCTAAAAAAAGAACTCAAAACAAAATAATGGTGAGTCTCTGCTTAAAATCCCTTAGGACCATGATCTCAGTGAAGAAAGACCATTCAGGCCTATCCATCTAGCTGGATTCTCTCGGCCATTCCACAGTTCTGGCAGTCCAGTAGGATGAAGCTCAACTTTAGACTGCCTCCCCAGCTAGGCTCTCGTGAGTGCAGTGTGTATCTGACCTATGACATTTGCTCCTGTGCCAAGCATAAGCACACTGCAAAACAGTGACAGGAAGGTATTCCAAGCAACACTGTGAACAATTTGATCTATCATTTCTGCTGCTTCATTTGAGACAGGAGGACTAAAAGCATGTTTTCTCAGCACATTATTCTGATCTACTTAAAGAGAACACTAGCAGTTAACGCTAGCATCAGCAATCTCACTCTCACTTAAAGATAGTAGCTAACAGTGTCATCCTAAACAGAGGCTGAGTTTAGACTGGCTGTTTGAAGCGGGAGGGAGTTGTGGCAAAAAAGAGCCGGAACAAACTGTTCCGGGTTTTCCCATTCACACTGCAGCGACTGATGCAGGAGCATACCGGGAGGAGGCGCAAGGGAGCGTTCACACTGTTGGCCCGGAGGCACGGCTGTAAGGAGCGGCTTTCTGTTTTGTAATCCGGAGATATGCGGCTTTTGTCGTTCACACTTTGTTGGTGTGGGATGGACGCAGGATAACTGCGCTTTCCAGGGTTTGCTACTACTTTCACCAGGTATCTTTTAAACTCGGGCGCGAAGTGTTAGAAGACGGGTTGAGTACAGGTGGGGAACGCCTGACAGATGTGCCTGTGTGAACGGCCCATTTAATCTGGTTGTGGAACGTTTCTGAAACGCATGTATATCGGGGCAAACTGCCAGTCTGAACTGGGTCAGAGTTGTGCCCTCCTAAACCCACTGCACCCATTGGAAGGGTGTGGCTCTGCTTAGGATTGTGCAGCAAGAAACTCAGACTTTGAACCTAGAAGTCTCTGGCAGTTCGAGTCTTCACTTGACTATCAACTTGCTAGGTGGCCTTGGCTCCGTACTTTCTCAGCCTGTCTCCCCTATGTGCAATATAGGATAATACTGATCTATTGTCTGTCATGACAATACAGAGATTATTCATACTGAAGGGATAATTTATGGTTAATAGAAATAATAAAGCTAATGGGACATAGCTTTGTTATTTCTACTAATTATTTGTTTAGGTTTCAATGTATAAATATCAAAAGAAACACCAACGTTTCATAGCAGCCCTTCTCCCTGTTACAAAAATAACCATCCTATTTCCAGTAAAGCTAAGGACCATTATGGCTAATATAAAGATCATTGTATTACAATAATATAACAATATTATTTATACTGTTATAATAATAATAATACTATAATACAGATAGAATAGCAGTAATAAGTATTATTAATGCTATCCATTGTTGTACACACACAGAGAGATAATTCTGAGGTTCTTTATCACATTTGTATCTACTTCTTTTTCCAAGCACCTCAATCAAGGTGATAATCTACAGTTCCTCCTCCCATCCCCATTTTATTAAATAAAGAGAGTGTGGCTGCCCCAAGGTGACCCAGAGAATACACTGGCTGAGCAAGGATTTAAAGCCAGGTCTCCCAAATCCAGATCCAAGGTTGCCAGCCCTCAGTCAGGTCCTAGCTGACTGGCAGGGAGAAGCCCCACCCCAAGAATGACCACACGGGGCCACCCCCTCCCTCCCCTCCTGCGAGATTTAAAGAGCTTCAGCTGATTGGTAGGGAGTACATGGCCTGCTGATCAGCTGGAGAACACTTTAAATTTTTCAGGAGGGAGGGAGAGGGGCCGTCACTGACCGCATGCTCTGCTTGCAAAAAGATTTTTTGCGCATGGGGTTGGGGCCACGGCATGCAGGGCTGATTTCCCAGCGGCAATTTGCTGCTTGGGACTCAGGTGGTCACACCACCACCCCACTCGCTGTGAATGGGGCGGCAGTGTGCAGGACTGGCTGCAAACACCGCTGATTGGCAGGCCACATGCTCCATGCCAATCAGCTGAAGCCCTTTAAATCTTGCAGGAGGTGAGGGGGAGGGGTGGCCCTGAGTGGTCGCTCTTGGGGGTGGGGCTAGGGGGTGGGCCTTGGAGCCATCCTCACCCACCCCTGGAATGTCCCCCAAATCCCCCTGCCGGAGCGACACAAGTACCTGACGACTCAATCCAGATCTGACAATCTATCCTCTCTATTCTAATAGCTCTCTGCTCCTATTTGTGCTGATCATGAGACTTATTTATTTATTTTCATATTTGTATCCCGCCCATCCCATGAGCGGGCTCAGGGCGGGTCACATAATCTTTTAGATAGTGTTTTTCCCCCCTGTACATTAATATTTTCAACACTGTAATTTCACCCCCTAGTGATGGTTTACACTCCCATTATCAAATTGTAATGTGAAAAACTAGAGGTCCCACAGTGTAAGCCATAAATTCTCAGCCTAGAAATATCCAGTGCTGTGGTCTTTCCTCCCATTTACTGTGTTCTCAATAACAAGTCAATTTCAGTATCGCCCCAAAGACATGTAGAAGTCAGACTGATCAGTTTTTCACAACAGAAAATTTTGAACTATTTTTGGGTTTGCCACCTCTGGGTTGGGAAAATACCAGGAGATTGTGGGAGTGGAGCCTGGGGAGGGTGGGGTTTGGCAAGGGGAGGGGCCTCAGCAGGGTACAATGCCACGGAGCCCACCCTCCACAGCAGCCATTTTCTCCAGGAGAATTGATCTCTATTGTCTGGAGAGCAGTTATAATAGCAGATCTCCAGATCCCACCAGGAGGTTGGCAACCTTATCTATTCCGGGTGCTATCAGCATTTCAACACAGAACTCCCAGTGGCCCAGGAACCACAGCACCTCCCTCTTACTTTTCTTCAGATGAATGTATAACTGATGTATCCAGATTAAAAGTACATATTTATTTCTTTTATCCAAATGTCTTACTTCCTTTGGCTAATCTTCTTACTGCTTGTTTGATGTTGTCATGATCTGGGCTGTGCCACCGGAGGCCTACTAGGCCCAGGGAGCCTGGCTAGCAGTAGGTGAGGCTGGGCCTACAACTCCCAGAAGCCCTGGGAGGTTTTGGAGCCAAAATTGACCAATAGGGAAGAAGAGGGCTGGTGAACAAATGGGCTGGTGCCAGAGCACAAGCTGTTCTTTCTTCCAAGAGGGCAGAGCCAGAAGGAAGGCTGCTGCAGGTGAGAGACCTACATCCTGAGGGCAGGGTGAGTAGTCTAGTGTCACTTGGAATAGTGAGCTAGGGGCAGTATATATTTAGACGCGTTAGGGCATTTGATTTCTTTTCTTTTCACCCTCTTACTGTTATTCTGCACCTTGTTGTTTGACCTCCTATGAAATAAACTATTTTCCTTGTTGTACTCTGCCTGGTCCTTATGCCTATTAGTCAGCCAAAAGGGAGGTCTGACGGTCTTGGGAGGGTGCTCTGGGCCTTCTCAAGGGAGCCTGGAACCAGAGTGGTGGCAGCGTCAGGTGACACCCCACCTGAGCCGTGACAGATGTTAACAGGAAATTTATACGTATCGGTTGTTAAACTGTTGTCAAAGAAATGAAAAGAAATTCTGATAATCCCAGTACAATGTCCTTTACCTTCCATGCTGTTTGTGTGCATGAAGATGCACCTCCAGTACCCAGCACACAGATGCATATTTCATTCCCAATAGCGTTCTTATAACATAAACCCTGTTGACTGCAGCCTTCTTTGTTCTAGCAGGAAAAGACCAAGAACATGTGAGTTAGCTGACACGGTGAACTACTGCCTAGATTTTTTTAAAATGCTTGAAAAATGTGAAATTTACTATTTCCTGACCAAAGGCCCAAATCTGAGGTAGCAACTTTTTAAAAGTTTTTTTCCCTCCTGGCTGTTGAAGTGATGATGGTCATCTCAGTGTATGTGGGTTTCTAGTTTTATTTCAAGAAAGCAGTTGGGTTGTCGCTATTGTACAGTATTTTATTTGCATGGTATTCTAAAGGCTGGTTGTGGCACAGGAAGCAGTTATATAATGAGCCAAAACAAACGATGCAATATGAGGAGGTTACATTCTGCTTTTCCAATTCTAGTTAGTTTAGCATTTCTTTTAAACAAAGCTAAGGACATTGTAATACTGTGTAAGCCGCCCTGAGCCCGAGTGCAGGGAGGGCGGGGTATAAATGAAATAAATAAATAAATAAATAATAAAGGTATGTTAAAATACCCAGTCTGCAGATATCACAGGATCAATAATACCTACTTACTAGAGTGTTTTAAAACTCCATCTCAGCTTCCTGTTCTGTTGCAAAAGGTACAGATCCTGGTTTGAAGCAACAAGATGTAATGTCGGGTTGACACACATACTTTTGTAGCATCTATCTTCAGCTATCTGGTTGCACTGTTGATGAAGACTTGCAGTCCCCCACAGTGCCCATACAGCCCCCCCAACAGGGCAAGCAGAAGCTCCCAGGGCAGGAAAACAGCATTAGGGGGGGGGAGGCTAAAGCCTCTCCTCCCCTACACTAAAATCCCAATATGAATCGTGCCTCTGCAGCACTTCATAATACTGTCCCCATTGGGTCACAGGACAAGATTTTTTAAATCACCAGCTACTCAAAGATGCTGGTGACTGAGCCATGGCAAGCAAACTGGAAGTCTGCATTAGTCTTGCATCGGGTGGGGGTAGGGTTGGCAAGTGTATCTTCGCCGGGAGCGGGGGGCTCCCGGCCGGGACGCACGTCACCCGGAAGTGACGGGAGGACGCCAGGCATGCTGGGGGCGGGGCCACAGCCATACAAGGGAAAACCATAGAGTTTTCCCTAGCCCGCGTCACTTCCGGGTGACGCGCACGTCGGGGTGGAGTTCCCCCCAGGGCCCGATCCGGCGCGGCCAGGAATGGGCCTCTGCCCCCCGGGGGGACTTAGGATCCCTGGGGGGGGGGGATCAGTAAAATTGCTTCCCTATAGTAACACAGAAATTATCAGGATCCAGCCCTATTTTTGAATTATTTTTTGCTATTCAAAGCAGCATTGTGGTGTCTTTAAGTACCTCGTAGGTTTTTCCCATCTTTTATGCAAACTTTCCCAAACCTGCTTTGCTGCAGTGTTTTGTGAAAGGTTACAGCAAAGCTTGAATGGCACACATGTAGATGGGAAAGTTCTGCTCTACCCAGTCTCTCCCACATCAGCACCATTTTTCTGCCACAGCCCCCATGGTGGCAATTTCCTCTCATTAACAGAGAAGGTTCTTCTTTCAAATTGACAGTTGTTGTATTGTTATATATTGGTAAAGGTAAAGGTTCCCTTGCTCGAAAGCCAGTCGAATCCAACTCTAGGGTTGCGGTGCTCATCTCCGTTTCAAAGCCGAAGAGCCAGCGCTGTCCGAAGACATTTCTGTGGTCATGTGGCCGGCATGACTAACCACCAAGGCGCACGGAACGCTGTTACCTTCCCACCAAAGTGGTACCTATTTATCTACTTGCAATTTCTTTCAAACTGCTAGGTTGGCAGGAGCTGGGACTAGAGACGGGAGCTCACTCCGTCATGCGGCACTTGGGTCTCAAACTGCTGAACTACCGACCTTCCACAGCCTGCAGTTCAGCATCTTAACCACTTGAGCCACTGCAGCTCCTGGTAGATATATCTACTAATTCCTCTGAGTTCCCTGCTTTCATTTTAAAATAAAGGTAAGCATTTAGCCCTCATTGTGGCAAAGCGATAAGGGGAAAGTCATATATCTACAACAAAAAGGAGCTCACTTTAAAAAAAAAAAATGAAAGCAGGGAAATCAGAGAAACTGGTAGATATAGCATTATAACAATCTAATGATCCATCAGTTACTGATTTTTTTAAACCCTGAAAAGTACTCTGTATGTTGGTCTTAGGACTGTAATAATACTAAACTAAACCCTGAAGAGCACCTGGTTGTCCAGGGGGCAGGGTATAGCCACTGCAGGGAACTGGGGTGGGGAAAATGCAGAAATACCTTCCATGTGGAAGCCCTATGATCCAGTGTGCTGTATTGACAGGCACAGCAGTAACAGGGAAACCATACAAGCAGTGTTCCTTCTAAGCTGCGTTAGTGTGGGCTAGCTCACAGTTTTTTAGCCTCTGGCTCACACATTTTAGTCTTAGCTCAGGAAGAATGGCTCCATAGCAAACTAATTTATGTAGCAGCCAAATCGCTTGCTCGCAACTTTAATGCCAGTAGCTCACAAAGTAGAATTTTTGCTCATAAGACTGCACAGCTTAGAGGGAGCATTGCATACAAGCCTGTCCTCTTGTCAAAAATACCATAGGTAAATATAATTCACTGTGAGAAATGCTGTGTGGGAAGGATTCCCTAAATACAGAAAGGCTGATAACCAGTGTTTTAAGGGATTCTTCTCTATATGTGCATTTTATATTTCCTTTTTTGCAGTGAAGGTTGATCTCCATTTTGTATGAGAACTGATACCAAGAATCCAGCTACATCTTGAAAGGCATAACATGAAAGCTATCCTGAAAGCCCACAGAAAGCCCTGTAACACAATTTCACAACACCTATAATATGCTTTTAAAAATAATAATAATATATACATTGAGGAAAGAAAAAGCATTTCAGGACTGTCAAGAAAATAAATATACTAGTTCTAAAACGTTAGGGACGATCCGTTATCTCCTTGGCAATAATTTGTATAGTGCTCTAGCTTAGTACAGACGAACCTTATAGCAAGGATCGATGAATTTACATTCTTTAACACCATCCCCACGGTAGTTGGGAAGACAGTTACAAGCAACCTGGGTGAGGAGAGAAAAGAGCAGCAATTCATATTCAAAACTGAAAACACAGGGACAGACAAGAGAAGTTGTACATTGTGCTTCTTGAAAATAAAAGCTGTGGGACCTTCCTCAAGACGGTGCCCTCCTGCTCTGCCTACTACTGCTGTTATGTAAGCTTTTACCCTCTACAAGGTATATATGGGGGGACAGAGTGCAAATAAGCACAGCCCCCCTCATACTGTGCTACTTTGTTTATCCAGTAAGGAAATAACTATTCCACAAGGACTGTAACTGAATTCAGGCCTAATCACACTTCACTAAATTGGTGATCTGTGGGAATTCCATGAGTGGGATTCAGTCTCCAGATAATTGAGGGCCCAATTTGGATCAGGAACACAGCACACTGGGAGAGGGGGATGAAGTCTTCCCCGCTGCACCTTTTTCCTGACCCAAAAGAGTCCTGAGGAAGTGCTATTTGCCCTGCTGAGGAAATGTACTGGTGAGCTCATCACTGCACATGTAACCTGCAATGGTGTAAACCAGCACTACCACCTGGGCTATTTCAGCTTGGGAAAATGGCTTGGGAGAGAAGGTCTCGCTCTCCAAATTCCTATCTCCCAAAGTTGGTTTGCAGCTTTTGTTTGCTTGTCGTTGTCCCCTGTCTTCCTCTCTGCTAGGCTTGCCAAGTTCCCCCGGGGGGGCGGGGAAACCCCCGCCCCAGAGACCCATTCCCCGCCGCCGCATTGGGCCCGGGGGGGGGACTCCACCCCGACGTGCACGTCACCAGGAAGTGACGCGACCACACCGGGTACGCTGGGGGCGGGGCCACGGTCATCCGAGGGAAAACTCTATGGTTTTCCCTCGGATGGTCGTGGCCCTGCCCCCAGCGTGCTCGATGTGGTCACGTCACTTCCTGGTGACGTGGATGCGGTGCACGCACGCAAAGTGCGCATGCGCACACTCCAGGATCAACACGGGAGTCCCAGCTTCAGGATAAGGTATGACTTGGCAACCCTACTCTCTGCCTTTCATGTGGTACTCACTCCTTGGGGGATGTGGTGACAGCTGCGAGCTCATATAGCTTTAAAAAGGAGATTAGACAAAAGCATCAAGGAAAAAGCCATCAATGGCTACCTGCCTTATCCCAGTTCTGTCTCTACAAAACCCTCAAATGAGCCCTAATAACTAATAAATAGAATGTCCATCTTTAGAGGCAGTATACCTGTGAACAACAGATGCTGGAGATAAACAAAGAGGAATACTGCCCTACTTGTAGGTTTCGTAACAGAATGCTGGTCTAGATTAGGGTTGTCAACCTCCAGGTGATGGCTGGAGATCTCCCACTATTACCACTGGTCTCTGGGCAAAAGAGATCAATTCACCTGGAGAAAATGGCTGTTTTGGAAAGTGGACTCTATGGAATTATACCCCATTGAAGTCCCTCCCCTCCCCAAATCCCACCCCTCTCAGGCTCCTCCCCCAAAAATCTCTAGATATTTCCCAACCCCGGAGCTGGCAACCCTACTCTAGATGGAAGAATGTTTAAGTGACTAGCTTATGACTATGAACTAAGAGCCTGAGCTGTAAAAGCAAAAACTCCAAGTAATATTTGCCCCTTGACCAACATCATCATGGTTGACTAAACGGTTGCCGCAATGTCATGGTAAGTGATACTCTAAAGCAGGGCTTTTTAAATTTTTCTTTTTTTGGAAAATGAGGTGCTGGAATGCTCAAGGGGGAAATGAAGTTTTCAACCTGTATACTGAAAAATCATGAACTTTAAAACCTTTTTAAAAGAATTTTGTTGAAGAGGTTCTGGAACTCCATTCCGGTGTGTTCCCCCAGAAAAAAGCCCTGCTAAAGTGTCCCTCTAAGCTTCCCTCTCCTGAAGTCTTCCCAAGTTTTCAGAAACAAAAGGAAAAAAAACAAATTCAGGCAGCTTTGCAAAGCAAGTCTGCCCATACTACTTCTTCACACAATGCACAGTTCTCTGTCCTCATGCATAGTGATGACCACTAGCTCAGGTGCAACAAACAACCAACTTACTTTCTCACTCAGATTCCTCCCTCCTATGAATGATTTGCTTGTGTCGAGGGCTGACTTTCAATAGATCGCAGCGAGGGAGCTGCTCTGCTACGCACGAAACCCCGACCCAGAATCAGGTCGTCTAAGATTCCTCCCTCCTAACATTAGTTTCTCCACACAGCTCCTTCCTCAAAGTTCATTTCCAACCAAGATCAGTTCTTCTTTAATTGCCTCTTGCCTCCCAATTCATTTCTTCTTTCTTTAATTGCCCTCTCAGTATTAATTTCCCTGCTAGACTCACACACACAACACACATCCTTTCCTTTCCTTCCCTCCACACACATGTGCCTGCTCTGCTCCAGTCTTTGAATTTTGACCACATGGCTGGGAATGAGCTTTCCACGAGAGTGAAATGGAGTCCATAGCAATGGTGAACCCCAGATATGAGAATGAGAGAATACTGACCCGACCAGGACCTGCTTTAATACATTCTGCATACCGATGGCAGCCTCCATGGTTTTCTAGGCATAGATCAATCTCTGTGGGTAGAAGAGGTGCATGTTATCAACACTGAGCCCATGATGTCCCATGATGATGGATTTATGTATGTAACCTGCTCACCTCGGCATATGGTCCCATCTCCAGCATAGCCTTCTTTACAAGCACAGATCCTTTGACCAGCTGCGACTTTAGTACAGCTGGCATATATGGAGCAGCCACCATTACCTGATGCACACAGATCAATTTCTGTGTTGTGAAAGAAAAGGAAGTTAGGTTCCAATGTGATGGCACTCAGATATGGCACATAAGTTTCATAGGCTGCTGAACACATGGCAAAGGTGATATTTGTTTATACAGCACTACACTATTTAGCCTAATTGCCATTGGGCCTATCTATTTTCATTGTCAGGAGTGCTTTTAATGCACATTGCCATTTATACTGTATGAGCCTACAAGGAGGCATGTAGTAGATCTGGATAACAATGAGTACTAAGATCATCACTCAAAGAAGGCTTATCAATAAGCCCAGTATCAGAGGAAGCTGATATTTCTTCTTAAAATGTGAAAAAGTGAAAATTTAGTCTCAATGGTTAGGTCTGCTGATTTTTCCCACCTCAAATTCCATACATCAACCAATACGCAGCTGTTTGAGAGTGGTTACTCTGAAGTCTCTGATGGAATGATCAGCGAAGGTGAAATGTTTTTTAATGTAATTTTTTTCCTTTATGTCAGAGTCATGTCCATTTAATCATGGCAAGATACTGCATGCACAATGCTAACAGAATAGCGTGCATAAGTAGCCTGGAGGGAGCGGACAGTGGCTGTGTCGTTGATGTTGATAAATGAGCACAGCCGGCACTTTTGTTCTGTTGTGTGATTGTGTACCTTAATATGATGGCACCACTGCATCCATAAAAATTACTGACACACCAAGAATACAGATCATCTTCAATAATTATTGTAATAAGAACATCATGGTGCCATCATATTAAGGTTCTTATTACAATAATTACTGAAGATGATCTGTATTCTTGGTGTGTCAATAACTTTTATGGATGCAGTCATCTATCCATGCTTAAATCCTTGTTGTTTCTTGTATGTGTAAAATTATGGTTCAGCCATCTGGAAATGAACATTATTAGAGAAAGCTGGTTTTAGGCTTCACAGTTTAGTTTGGCCCTGGCTTCATTAACGTGATTGATGAGATTGCCATTACATTCTTAACTTTGTTTTATTTAAAATGTTAAATTCTATTTAATGCATGCTTAAAAAAAATTACCTATCCTTGTTGCTTTCAAATACCTGGCTCATGAGTAGCTGCACATTATTGCCAGAAAAATAAGTATGCCTGATTAAAATAGAGCTACTTTGTTTATTTAGATTATTACTGAGGATTCTGAAGAGGCTGATTAGAGCTATTTAAGAGGTGCACATCAAGCTGGCATCATAATTTCATTAGCTTGGCACCAACAGTTTGAAGTACCTGGGAGATGATGAAAAGCAACAAAGTAGTTTTGTGCTGTGTTTATTTTGGTCTTTTCCAGTTTTTCTGTGCTTTATGAATTTCTCTCTGTACCTGCAATATTTTGGTTTCTATATCAAAATGGATTTTCTCGAGAATATCAGTAATAAATAAATGATTGTTGCAAAGATTTTTGTAAACATATATCAAATGGGTCTTTGAAAACATCTCTCTCATCATATGTTTCTGAAGCCACAGAAAAAAGAACATTCGGTATAATACCTTATGACAATCTAGTCCACTTTCCTCCCTCAAAGGCAAGATTTCCCCTCCATTTTTCTCTCCCTTTCTGACTGACCAGCCCTATTTATCGATTTTCTTCTTTTCTGAAGAATTATGGCTATCCCACCCTGTCACATTATGAAATTTTGCTGCTGGCTCAGCCCAGGAACCTGAGGGAAGGGCCAAGATCCCCCTTTAACTTAAACCACTGAAATGGTACTTGAGGCTTTTTAAAGTTCAAACACAACAAAACATTTTATTCAGTGTAGAGAGGAAAGGTCAGGGGTAAAATGTCTGAGGTAAATCAATATAGGCACAGACTACAGTTCATATGTTTCAAGCAACTGAGAGTTTCTTAAGCTTTTCACAATGACTTAGAATCTTTAAAATGAGAGGCTTTTGTTTCAGTGTTTCCCAAACATGCCAGTATACTTTCTTGAGCATATTTGATTATTTTGGTTTCCAGAAGGCAGGGATACTTTGTCCAGTACTCAAACTCCTTCGCTAAACACACCAATACTCTTCCTGAGTTTTAACTGACACCTCAGGATTTAAAAGGCAGTTTCTAAACACATCTGACCAGGGATCTCTCCACTCTTCAGAGCTATTTCCCTGTTTTAACTAGGTAGGGAAATTCTTCTCTCACTAGAAGATCTATCTCTTTTTCTGGTCCGAGTGGGAGTCTTCACCTAACTACCCACTCCTCCTGCCAACTTTCCCAGTACTCCATCTGTGTTAAACTGCTCTCAGTCAGGGCTAAGCACAAACCTTGTCAGTACTAAATCCTTCTCAGGGCTGAATTCAGACTGCTGTCTCCTCAGCATTCAGCTGTCAAGTCTTTCTCTGCTCAACTGATGCTAACCAATCAGATCTCTTGGAGCAGCTGTCAATCAAGCCTCTCTGGTTCTGTGAGGAATTAACCCTTCACAGTCCTTTACTTGTTTACATGGCACTTATAAGATTTTAAAGTGCAGTGTGTCACATACCCATACCAATACTCTGTGACATCATCAACCCATGCCCTAAACCAGTACACTTTCATTTTAAACCAAGCTATAAGTCTCTAGTTCAGGGACATATCCTTCTAATGCTCTGCAGCATTCAAATCAGCCTAATTTTCACCTTGGGATTTGATATGTTGTCAGACCATGTTTTTAATCCTAATCTCCCAAGAGAGTAGACAAATTTGGTTTATCCCCCTCTTGCTTCAGCTCCCTCCAGTCTGACTTCCATGGTGTTCCTGGGGGCCTATTGACCCACAGAGGCACAGTTGTGTGTGTGGGGGGGACACAGACTACAGTGGGAGGGGGAAAGTTGCTGTTTATGCAGCATGACCTATTCAGGCTGTTTAGGATCCTAGACTATGCCTTAGGGCTGTTTCACACTTGCTGCATTTGCTACATTTGATGAATTGCCACTGAATCCACTGAAAAACTATTGTGTTTGAGATGATACACAGTGACATAAAAGTTCCATTGGCAGTGTTACAACTCTGATGGCTCATTTAAATATGCAAGTCCCTACTTGCTGTTGCAGTCTTCAAATGTTGAACATGTATGTCTAAATCAGCCCCGTGTGTGTGTGTGTGTTACAACCATTTCAAAACCAAGAAAAATTATGATTTTTAATTACCAATGGCAGCAAGACAACATAAGATCACTTCTCTATACACTCTGTGCTCTTATTTCATAACGCATTCATTAAAAAGTACCTGTACAATAGGTTCCATTCCCAGTGTATCCTGCAGAACAAACACAAGAGGGCTGTGACATGGTAGATCCATTGATGCAGCTGAAATGGACAAGGAAAGGACTGACAAGGCATGTATGAGCCCAAGCATAGGCATAATTGTAGTCTGGTATTCAGCACTGATAAGTTTCAAGCAACACAACCGGTGTAGTTATTCTGCATCACAAGATCTCCAGCACTGTTAACCATAAAGTTGTGGAATCTCTATGGTGCGTCAACCTTAGCATAGCAGACTGATGTCCTGTCCCTGATTTCCTCACCTGAGTCTGTGTGCAGTTAGTTTAATAAGAAGGGCAGGGGGAGCAAGAAATGCAAGTGATTTGCACTTGCTGCTTGTTGTTCTTGGTAATGCCTGATACATTCATATGTGTTAACAGCGCTCTTCAAATGACTTCTTCCTAGCAATGTGCCCTTCCCCTCCAGTGAATTCATTTGGCAACTACCAGATCTGGGGCATTGTCCGTTGTGGGCCCAGCCCTTTGGAATGGCTTGCCAGAATAGGTGCGGAGGGTACCTTTGCTCCCTGCTTTTCAGAAAGCATCTATATCAAGAAAGCTTTCTATAGAGGGTGAAGTCATTGTTGAGAAAATATTGGTGGGAAGGCCTTGCTACATTTTTGTCCATGCATGTTGCTGTGACTCTGCTAAGTTGTTGTTTAAAATTGCCACTGCAGCTTGTTGCCTGTGTGAGGCTCCTTGAATCTCAGGAGAAAGGCAGTATTTATATGTTTTAAATGAATAAGATGGAACATTAGCAACTGTCCCACATGGGGAGGGCAGTTTGTATGTCTCAAACCATGGCATTTATGTAGTTATAACATGCACATCCCACCTTTCTCCTAAGTAGTAGTAGAACCACAGCCCATCATAACAGAAAGCCACTTCCAAGTGTCTACTCCTGATACACAAACATAAGACTTGGGTGGTTGTGATTATTAGCAGGCCAGTCAAGATCTCTCCTCCTTTAGTACACCTTGGCCATGCTCTTTGTGGAAATGTATGGGGGAAAGGCACAGAGTGATATTTATTTTGTAACAATCCATGTGCTGTGTATGTCTCACGGTGACTTGCAGAAGCCAAGCTACAGCACCTCACCTCCTGAACCACTGGCACTTTGTGCCCATGGAGCAGAATGAGATCTGGCCTTCAACGGCAATAGGGTTGCCAACTCTGGACTGGGAAATACCTGGAGAATTTGGGGGTGGAACCTGGAATGGGTGAGGTTTGGCGAGGGGAGTGACCTCAGCAAGGTATAATGCCCTAGAGTTCACCATCCAAAGCAGCCATTTTCTCCAGGGGTACTGGTCTCTTTAGTCTAGAGATCATTTGTAATTCTAGGAGATCTCCAGGCCCCACCTGGAGGTTGGCAATCCTAAATATCTAGGCTGCAGTGCCAGCACTGCCAGGCTGTATAAAGAACCATTCAGTGACGTCTGGCACCAAACCATGTCCATGCCTGGTTTCAACTGCTTCTGGATGTCTGGATATGCAATACTGCTTTGGATTCAACTCCTGCCTAATTTCTCCTATGCACCTCTTCACGGGCAGATTGGTTGACCTCTAGGCCCAGATCCCAGCCCCTGAAGCCAGATACACGTTCATACTGTATTTTCAGAAAGGGAAGATGCATTTTTAACAGAAATTTCACTCAATATTAAACAAGCTCTGTATGTGAAAGGCCCTTGCTCGGACAAATTAATTCTGGAGTAGAATATGCTTATTAAGCTGCAAGGTGATTTTAAAAGACAGAGCAATTAAAATTGCAGATGCTAAGGTTTTCCAGCTGCTAGGTCAAGCCTCCCTGTCTTAAACGCTCATTATGCAGGTCCATGGAGATATAGTCAGGAGCATATTTTATGTTCTGTTCTGGACCTATACTTACTTGGCATTCATATCACACGTGCCATTGCAAAGATCGATGTCAATTTCTGCAAGATAATATTTTGTTAGAATATTACTTTCTCATCAAAGAACACAATTTGGTCTCAAGCCATTTATAACCTACTTAAACCTTGACATTATTATGACATTAGAATGTAAATGGTTTATTAGCACTTCTATTGGTACACTGGTTGAATATGAACCTTTGTATTAATGCACAGCCTGCAAATCTCCAGAAAGCATTTGCAGGAGGGCAAAGTTAATGTTTTCACATCTTCATTTCTTGCCTTTTAATTTAAATACAAAACCTAACCTTAACCCATAGATCAAGATCTATGTGGGTAGCAAGACTTTTTACATGCTTCAAAAGCAGTTTCCCTGTGCTGCATCAGATAGTGTTAATGAAATTTGGGGATCGTGTGTCGGAAGTAGCAGCCTTGACCAAAGTCTTAACATTCACACTTACAGTGCAATCCTAAACAGAATTACACCCTTCTATTGAAGTCAATGACATAAGAAGAATGCAACTCTGTTTTGGATTGCACTAACAGTGTGGAGCATATGTTTACACGTGGCAATTTTGCTCCACTTTGATGTCCAAAATGGAGTGCTTTTTTATAAGCAGCCACAAAATCAATGTGACATAAGGAACTCATTAGATCAGGTCTAAGTTTTCTTTCCCAATATACATCAGCAATGGTGAATGCTGAAATATAAATAGATCCCATTATAGGAGAAACGCATACACTACGAAGCACATAACTGCTGATCCATTCACACTCCATTGTTCTATAGCTACAAGGGGGCACTAGATCAATATGAGTCTCCATTGTTTTGTTCCATAGTATTCTCAAACACCCAAATCTTATTCTTAGTAGTTCAGTTCAGAAACCTTTAATGGCATAAAATAAGTAAAAATACAATGAGTAGGTACCAACAGTAATTCCAAGCATAAGATCCTAGTAGAAAAATACAGCTAACCTCTCCTCTAAAACTTCTGCTACATCTTTCAGTTAAAACTATACTCAGCTAGGGATGCTGAACCCTGGTTTGTAATATGCCTAGCTCGTAATATGCATATAGTTTTCAGTTCAAGTGCCATATCCTTGGAAGGTTATAAGTAAACTCACAGTGCCAAGCAAGCTCCTGCACTTGTTGCTCTTTGCTTACATCTACTTTTTCTCCAAATCAGGGACTTTAATTTCTGCCTCAATAATAAGTTGTGGGGGCACCTTATTTTCCATTGTATCCCCTCCCCACATTATTTCTTCTTTCCCTCCTTCTGGGGTTGGTTGCCCCATATTGTCACATTGCCCTGCTTCCTTCTCCCCTTCCCACCAACCAACCAACCTACCTTCCATCTTCCTCCCATATTCAGCTATATTTTTATTATTTATTAATATTATCTATACACCACCCTTTCCCACAATGGGGACCCAAAGCAGCTTACATCATTCTCCTCTCACTCCATTTTATCCCCACAACAACCCTGTGAGGTAGGTTTGCCTGAGAATGTGTGGCTGGCCCAAGGTCACCCAGCTGGCTTCCACAGCCAAGTGGGAATTCAAACTGGGGTCTCACTTATCCTAGTCTGAAACTCTAATCACTACAGCACGTTGACTTTCATACAGTGGCTGATGTTGGAACAGTAGCAAGCAGCCAGTCTTGGGTGAGTCATGCAAGATACGTCACCCAGCAGGGGTGGACTGGGAAACACAAACACCCCTGGAAAGGGTCCTGTCCCTAGTCCATTCCCACATCTGCTCACCAACAGGGGGGGGGGGCAGCAAGCACTGGCTCTCTTGCCACCACTGCAGCTTGCCCACCCTACACAGAACCTGCACAGCTCACTCACTCTCTGCCATTGTAGATCATCCACATCACATGGGGTGAAGTCTGTCATCTTACCACAGTGAAAGCTATGACGGTTGCTTCTCCCTTGGTACAGTGGTAGGCCTGGCAGATGGAGGTGACTTCCCAGGCCATCGGCCCACCAGGACTTTTCCTGGTGGCCTTAATGGCCAATCCACCCCTTCTGTGGTTGCTGATGGGCCTGGCCCCAATGAGTCCTCTTTAAAAGGCCAAAAGAGTTCTGGAAAGGGCCTTGTTACCTCACTATGCCTTTTATTGATAGAGATCAAGGTTTTAAAGACAGAAATACTGTTGTGGCTATCTAGCAACCACCACAATGGCCAGTGAGAGGGCATTCATTTCTTAAAGCTACAGGTGCTGCTTGTATTATTTTGGGAGGGTTTAACCCTCCAAGATGTTGTGGGTTGTTTTTTTTTTTTTAAGATTTCAGATTTTTCTGCAAATCTTGTTTCAGGTTTATAGAAAGATCTGTCTTCTTTATTCACAGCTCCAATCTCTAGATTTAAGTATCTGCCGATTTGGCCATGTTGAGAATTGTATATAATGATAAACACATCATTATTTTCTTTCCCCTGTAGCATGTGACCGTCTACGTTTACACTGAGCTACCTTCTCATTCCATTTTATATGCCTAATTAAGCAAGTTCCTGGCTAAGAATTCCACCAATAACTAGTATATCCTTGAGGTTCCATAGGACTTTATGTCTTTCTCCAGCTCATCTGGAATTTGTCTCATAAGTTTTGAAATGTCATTCTATTTGTTTCTATTGTTGGCAACATCACAACCTCCTCTTTGCAAAGATAATCTGCACTGTACCCATATATCCTTTCTTCACTTACTTTTGTCACAACTGATCCCTTTCCAGCCTGGGTTACATATACAGCTTCCATCTCCCAGAAGTCCTTCCTTGCATGTACCATTCTTGCAATTGCACTCTGTGGGGAAAACATGATGTCTCTGTCAAGGAATATATACACCAGTCTAGCATTAAGTCATGTCTGATTTTGTACAACCTCATCAACACTTATCACTACGCATCTCTTTCCTTTAGCATAACTGCTAATAATGCCCACTTCTACACAGTGAAGATTTTCTGAGTTGCTTTCATCACCACTGTGAATACATAACTATCTATGGTGGCAACAGAGTTTCCACACTTGGGAGTTTTCTGCACACTTTCCTTCATCCTTTTTTCAACTATTCCCTTCCACACGTACTCAGCAGCAACCTCATGTTGGCTGTCAGAGGCATAGGGCGATTTCGCACTAGAACTGCCTCGTGGTTGCGCCGCCGTTTGCCCTGACACAAATATGTCAATTTCACACCCTAATCTGCGGGGCTGCATTTTGACTCGCAGCTTCGCCGATTTCCTCCACAGTTTCATGATCCTGGTTTTTGAGGATCACGAAACTGCGGAGGAAATCGGGCGAAGCCGCGGGTCAAATGCAGCCCTGCAGCCTCAGGTGTGAAATTGACAAATAGTGTCAGGGCAAACAGCGGTGCAACCGCGAGGCAGCTCTAGTGCGAAATCACCCATAGTCTTCACAGCCATTGTGGCTATTTTCTGCCCCTTTCTTTGTTGTTCTTTCTTTGTTGCTCTCTAGTATGGTTATGTAATGATTCTATTAAAAGCTGAAATATATAAGCAATGGATTGTTATAACATTATAACCCTGTAGCACTTACTGTTCTTTTTTTTTTAAGGACACTCAAAAATCCTCCCAGCATTACAGCAGAAGAAGCATGCTGGGAAAATGGCATCTGCCAAGGCCAGACTGAAGGAAAATTATGGAGATGTTGATGAGACATTTGCAGAGCAGGAAAAATGCCCACCATTCCTTCTGATACAGCATGCTATCATGTACGGTCTGAATTCTTGCCTTAAGATAGAAGTTAAGAGTATTGAAGAAGTGGGAAAATCCAGAAAGAGGATGATATCATGATGTCCTCTGGAAGCTCCCAAGAAAAAAGTGGTCTAGTTTGGAAGTCAAGGCAGAGTCAAACCTTTGTATAGAAGCAGCCCGACAGTATCGGATGCTAGAAGCGAAGAATGCTCCAAAGCCATAGATCTTGTTGAATGTTCTAAAGTATATAGTTCCCCTTCCCAAAGTATCACAGAAGTTCAGCACTTCAGAAACTAGTCACCTGCTTTGCAGCTTGCTCCATATCTCCCTGGTTGACATGTTTCACAGGCTGTACCATAGAAACCTTCATGGCACTGGCATTCTCCACTGCCATATATGCCATCTTGGCATATCCCATTTCCAGAACACCACTTGCCAGGTTTTCCTGGACACATTTCACACATATGACCATAGTAGCCTTCACAACAGACAGAGACCTTTGGAAATGAACAACAGATCAGAATAAAACTCTTATTACTAGAAAAAACACAGAGATTTATAAATGGCTGAGGCTTTTTTTGCATTAAACCCATGTGCAATATCTGCCACATTCATTCATCGCTTGAGATGACACCACAAAAGCATTACTCTGCTTAACTGGACTAATATGGCATCAGCAGCTCTGAGAGTGCCTTGCTTATCACCTGTGTAGGTACCCCAACAACCATGCAACTTCATTCTACATACTACTCCAACATTCAATAGTCACCCACCATGTAACAGTGGAACAAATTATATTTATCTAGCAACACTGCTATTTGAGTGCTGGAAAA
>NW_015172074.1:68447-79968 GCF_001447785.1 Gekko japonicus
CAAAACAGCTTTCACAGACGTCTTCATCCTCCAAAACAAAGCAGTAAAGACCAATACAGAGCTACTGAGCTTTTTTCCCTTAGCAGACCTTGCTTCATTCCTACCACTAACTGCCAGGCTGTCTTGGTGTGTGTGTGTATGTGTGAATCTTCTTCTGTATTCAGAAGAAGAGGTCCTAATTCTAAGAACTCCTAGGAGTAAGCCCATTGAATAAAATGGAACTTACTTCTGAGTAGACCTGCTTAGGATTGCTCTCTAACAGTGCCATCCTAAGCAGCGTTACCCCCTCCTAAGTCCACTGAAGTCAGCTCTGCTTAGGATGGCATTGTAATGCAACAATACAAGGCAATCGTGAAACACATGAAAACCAAATATTATACACAAGACTGTAGCATAGTGATTGTGGGAACAATACACATGGACATTCTGTGTTGCTTTATGTGTTTTAAGAGTTTATGTAAGCCGCCCTGAGCCTGCTTTGGCGGGGAGGCCAGGATATTAGAAAAAATACATAAAACAGGTTTTGATGTTCAAGTCTCACATATGTGGACTTTCAGCATTGGCAGCATCACTCCTGGGAAATGTTACAGTGGGTTCTGGGACACCCTTGTTGCTGGTGAAGGGCAACTGCCTGGTCCTTCAGGTCCCATTAAACCAGCTTCAAGGGATAGATGTTGAAAGACGCCATGTTTTGAAATTGTGCAGCTTGACTAGAGAGGCACTCTCCAGTGGCAGAACCTGGCTGCCACACACCTTTTTAAGCACAGCAGTAAGTATTCTTGTATAAGTCATAATGAAATCACCAGGACGGAAACGGGATGGTTTTATATGCCGCTGCTGCTATATATTTATTTAATTTAATTACATAAATATACTGCCTTCCGGCCCCAAGGAGTGATGCAGGATACTTAAAATACATAAAAAACAAAAAGCAACTCAAGACAGGAGCAATACATTTTATATAGCAAAACAGTAAGTTTTACTTACCAAGGAAACTTTAATGCAGGTGAAATGACAGCCAACTAATCTATCCTTTCCAGACTTATATTCACAGTGAGGGAGATTCTCTGGTGCCGATTCCTACAGATCAAAACAAAATTCTGCCCATTCAGGTCATAAGCAAATTATCTATTCCAAGAATATACAAGTTTGTTAAAGAAATATTGGGTTGGATCCAAAGATTCCCTTCTGCTAAGTGAGAAGGTTACAGATGAAGACTTCACAGAAGGGACTCTTTGGATGCAATCCAATGCGTTTGGTGTAGTGGTTAGGAGCATGGACTCTGATTTGTGAAAACCAGGTTTGATTCCCCACTCCTCTACATGCAGCTGCTGGTGTGACCTTGGGTCAGTTACAAGTTCTTTCAGAGCTGTTGTGCTGGCTCTGGCCAGTCACCACGAATACAATATACTTAAGCTAGATGCAAAGTCCAAACCAAGCCGAGAAACAGTGCCAGGGGTTGGAATGCCAGGAGATCAATCAGCATTCTCAGGAGCGATGAGCGGAGGCTGGCAGCCGGGACAAGGTCTGAGATCACATGGTTGCATCTGCACCGAGGCAGGTGAGCGTGGCTGCTTATGACCCACAGCCCCTCACACTGCCTTTGCAACAGCTGAAATCTGGCACTCCTCCTTCTCTCCTGCACATCCAGACGCTGGTGTGCCCTGCGTCTGGGACATTCAGGTGAGCTAGGTGGGGACTCTGTCCTCGAGGTGTCTCCAACTGGGGGTGTTGGGCCAGACTCTCCCTCTGACTGCACCTCAGTCTCTTTTCCTTGCTGCCCCTCCTGCACAGATGCTGGGGCCTCTTCTCCCTCAGGTGCTGGCAAAGGTTCTTCTGGGCTGACTCTGGAGGAGGTTGGGTTGCTCCGTGACTCTTCCTCGTCTGAAGAATAGTCAGCCTCGGCTGAGCCAGGACCCATAACAGCTGTTCTCTCAGGAGCAGTTTCTGACGGAGCTCTCTCAGCCCCACCCACCTCACACAGTGTCTGTTGTGGGCAGGGGAAGGGAAAGGAGTTTGAAAGCCACTCTGAGACTCCTTCGGGTAGTGAAGGGCAGGGTATAAATCCAATCTCTTCTCTCTCTTCTTAATCATACAGTGGTGACTCAAATTAATAGAATTTTAGCCAAAAAACTCTGATTCTTTAAATTAAGCTTTGGAAAAACACTGGACAAATGAAGCAACCTGTTCCAACTGCCACTATCTCATGAAAATAAATTAATTTTTTGAAGCAAACCAAGACTTACAGCAAGCACTGATCCTTGTGGGCACTTGAACTTTTTATTACATTTAGCACATCTTGACTGTAAAAGAAGAACAGTGGAGAGAAATCAATGCATGCGTCACAACATGTTAAACAAATCAGAATCACAGCATTGATTGCAGTATAGTCAGCAGATACATCATAAGAAGCAAGCATGCAGGAAGAAGGAAGCCTCAGTGTCTTGTGGCACAGTCTTTATGCAACATATGAAGCTTTATGGAGGTAACAAGGTCATGAGCAAAGTTAGAGTCCAATGTCACAGAGAATTTCATTTAGCCCAACATGAGGAATTTTGAAATGATTTAGGTACTCTAGAGGCCTGTTTATTGGCAGGACATCGAGATCTACCAACACTCTTCATGCAGGACATTAATCAAGTGATTGTCAAATATTAACACCTGAAATACAATTTATGAGATTTGTGTGTGTGTGTGTGTGTGTGTTTTAACAATGTCTAGGCCAGAGAGGATATGGACTAAGGTAAACATTTGCAGATAATCAGTAAGGTTGACAGATCAAACTGCCTCCAGTCTTTAGGGTATCTGAATTATAGCAACTCAAAACCAAAGAAAGCAGTAATACAGCATGTAGTAAGATCCTTGATATACCATTGGGCCTTTTGCTCGATGGCTCACTCTTACTGCAACAATCTGCTTCCAAAACCAAGAGCTCCTCCACTGACCCCAGGCATCAACAAGCCATACAAGGGTATAGTATCCTCTGGAGTCTGGTGTGTAAGTGTAAGCTTACCTATCCAGATACTCGGTGCACAGGAAACTGGCAGCTTCAACAATAGGATTCTTTATTACTTCCAACAGGAAAACTTACACACACACTGGCAACTACAACCAACACATACTGAACTAAAACTAGGTGAGGTCCCTCCCAAATAGTCCTTGAGGGGGGAAACAGAAACCAGCTTGTGAGGGCTCACTTAAAGACATGCACATATATGCATATCACAGACAGCACAAACTGGGAAGGAGTGATACGGCCTTCTGGTTCAGTAAGAGGAACCAGTAAAGAGCTTTTTGACTCCTAAATCAACCATCTGTGAATCCTCAAGAAAACTGCACACATTGAGAACGTGTAAATTAAAATGTCATTCATTAGCCAAGTATTAACATAGTACAAGTCTGACTGTAGCAGCTCACTAGATCATATCTGCAAGTGTAAGTGTATTCAGTCTTGAAGGCCGCCAGACAATAGAAGCAGACAATGAGTGGCTCAAACAAGTACCTTTAGGAGTACAAAATGAGATTAACCTCACTCAACTTTATAGCAAAGACCAAATGTGTGCAGCACAAAGGTGGCAGGTCACCAATGCATTACCTTTTGCACTGTTGTGGTATTGGTACTACAGCGATTCTTCTGAACTGGGAGAACTTCAGAAACCCCAATCAACATTCCATTTCTTGTTTCAAAAAACTGACCATCCAAGAGAATTTTGTTGACAAATGCCTGCAATAAAAAGAGACGGGAAAAGGTTGAGGCAAGCACAAGGAAATTAGAGTGGTTCTTACAAGCATTAGACAGTTGGAGCATAGGAAAGGGGGATATTTCTCCTATTAACCTGCCAGGATTACAAAACCTTATTTCTAGAAAATTGTTCTTCCACGTTATAGGGCAACTCAGCATGCATACAACTTCCATGGAGTCTGTCAGCAGGCAAGCCTATGTCTATATGAAAATGTCCTATATACCATTGATCAATCTAGTTCAGTACTGTCTATTCTGACGGGCAATGGCTCTTCAGGATCTCCAGGCAGAAACCTGCTATCTGAGGGCCTAACTACAAGTTACACAGTCCTTGCGTCATGTATGGGTCTGCCTCAAGGATGTTCCATCAGATATGTATTGGGGGTTCTCCACTGGGATTTCAGTTTTCAAGTGTGCCAAAGCCAGTTTGCATTGGGAGTGGGACTAGGTGAAGGGGCTTGTCTCCAAGCCAAATTTTCCTGACCTGAAATGACCCTGGGGAAGCACTATTTTTAATCTAATTTTAAAAGAATGGCTCCCTGGGGCCATTTCAGACTTCAAGTCCCTCTCTTCCTGTGTACTATGATCCTGGTCTGATTCAGCCCACAAATACAAAAATATGAAACAATGTGAGGAGTCACTGAGAACTGTGTTTCATGTAGGTAGGCCCTCAGACTTTTGCCTGGGCATGGCACAGATTAAATTTGCACTCTTTTGTGTGCAAAGCATACCCTCTGCTACTGAACCAAACCCCTCCCCATCAAGATGTTCTACTTTACTTCCTCCAGATAACTATTTTTTTTTAATGTGGATTGTTCCCATTGGATTGTTCATGAGCAAAACATCTTCAGGGATGCATCGATGATCCAACACATCCTCAAATATATCAGAAATTATTTACTTCCCATAATCCCCATTGTTTGTAAAATTAAATATATATCATGCTACCACATTAACCATTTCCTATTTAAGTACTGGTCATAGTACGGAAGTGAAATTTGTTACTCAGTCGCACCTGAGTGGTATTCTTGTAAAACATCAGCCAATAGGAGAGTCCTAACATTGTGCTCTTGTGAATACCATTTTTCAGATCATTCGATAAAAGTTTATCTCCAATTATGACATGGTACTCCACAGTGTCTTTATCCTAGAAATCAAAGCCCACAAGATATAAAACTTGGTTATTTAAATTTTTTAAATCAATATCAATGAGACAGCAACTGGAACTATGCAAATATAAGCAATATACGCTATAATGGCAAGCAATAATTCTATTTGATAACTAGATCCATTCTAATGATTATCTAAGTGCATTAAAGTAAGAGGCTCTTCAGCAGTTGCTTTGCATTGCTCAGCAAGTATTTTACAAGCACACTTTTATTAATTATTGCTTAATATCAATATAATCCAATTCTTGACATGGCCCAACTTGCAGATACTTAAATCCAGAGGCTGGGGCCACAAACATAAAAGATGTATCTTTCTACAAACTTCAGAATAGCCCCAGGTTTTCTACAACATGACTTGCATGACTCACCCAGGCAGCCACCTCACAATAGCTAGTGTTGTGTAGTGGTTAGAGTTTCAGATTAGGATCCGGGAGACCCAGGTTCAAATCTGCACTCCGCCTTGGAAGCTCATTTATACTCTGGAGAAAGCCATAAATATAGCTGAAGATGGGATGCAGATGAAAGGTAGATTGGTGGGTGGGAAGGAAAGAAGGAAAGAGAGAAAGATGAGGATATGGCGGCTGCTAGAAGGTAGGAATGAGAAAATAGTGTGGGGAGGAGGAAACGGGAAAGTATGTTGTGTCCCCACCCCCCACAAGTCCTTACAGGTCTTCCACTGTGCAACTGGGCCAGGCCTGAATGGCACCACACAACTGGACCCAGCCCAGGCAGCACCATGGAACTGGGCCTGGCCCAGTGACTGGCACTGTGCAGTTCAGCCAGAGTTTTCCCAGGGCAAGGTTCTTGAGGGGGGGAAGGAGGTACAAGCTGAAGAGAGGAGGACAGATAAAGGCTAGTGGATGGGAAGGTGAGAAGGAAGCTGGAAAGGGTAGAGGCTTTGGGGGGTTTTCAGAGAAGAAAAAATAGTAAGTATGGGAAAATGAGATGCCCCCTGGAAGTCCCTATGGGTCCCTCACTTGTATATTCTAAATGTATAAGGAGCTTCATAGTCTACTTCTCCTGCATTACAGAAGCAGGACTATACAAGTAGGCTAGACCAGAACAAGAGGGGGGATAGGACTCTTCGAAGACTATGCATTAAGTGTCTTGTATAGGTCTGCCTCCCAAGCAAGCCAAAAGAATAAACTGCTGCTGGATATCATTCACTACAGAAAGAGAATGGACAAGTTTTACAGGTGAGGAGTGAATATTGTGATGACAGAGGAATGTGGGAAACCTTGATTAAAACTCAGAGAGGCCCTCAGAGAAAACAGTCTTTCCTGGGAACAAGCAATAAACTCCTCAGATTTCAGGCTAGTGGAGATGAGTTTTTCTTTATGGAGACAAATAGGCAGGATAGACCACTTGCCCACCTGCCAGGGAAAGGCAAAAGAGATGGCTATTTGGGTATCTTGAGCTGGGTGTGGGGGACATGTACCTTTATATGATTGGAGAAAATGTGGGGACTCAAACAGCTGGGTCAGGAAGAATTAAAAGGTCTGGATGCACACAATGTACAAGCCAGGGACCTGGAACAAAGGTAGTGAAGTCTATCTTGATTAGCCTCTATTTTCCAAGGTCCAGCAGGTTTGTTTCCATTCTACAAGGAGAATGCCAAGGTAACACCAGTGACTGTACAACTCTGTTAGTCTTTTTATTTCTTTTCTTCATTCCGTAACACTCTGTAGTGTTTTGATCCTGTGTTTCCCAGTGCCCCTTCTGCTGAATTGAGATTGTATTTTAGTAAATAAATTTCTTTTCATTTTAGAGATCTCAGATTGTGGTCAAAGGGCCTCACCCAGGAGCCTGGCTTCTTGTCCATGCATAAGACCAGAAACTCCTGATTGGGCAACAGACAGCTGGCCAGGGAGGAGAGGATGTTAAGCAGTTAGCCTGTATCTGTATCTCAAGCCATGGATAGCAAAAGACAAACAAAGCTTGAGTGATGCCGACTACTGAAGAAAGGCAAGAGAGAGGGAGGCTAGTGGGGCAAGTCCTGTCACAGAAACACAAACTGATCCACACCACCTTTCAGATAGTCTCAGGCATGGAGTTGAGGAGGGGGGTAGAGGATCAGATTATTACATCACTATAATACTAACGGTCAATTCACACAATCCATATGGCCACCAACAAGGACTTTATATCAGAAATGTGATGAGAATTCTGTGCCTCACAGACACACATAAGCCCAATTCTGATCACAACTATGTTTGGAGAAAGGGGCCTCCACCATACATACCATTTTCGCATCCTGAAATGTCCTCAGGAGACATTATTTTCTCTGTTGAAACATTGTTTAACTTACATGGCTACACACAGTTTTCACAATAACCAAACAGCTTCCCAGGACAATTTCAGGACAGACATGAGAATGTTGTATTATATAAATTAATCCTAATTTATACTTTCATTACATTTATGACCATCTGTTTTGTAAACTGAACCAGCAGCCATATTCTGTCTTTAGTTTGGACTGCTACCTCACATACTACAAAAGTCTACAGATCCTCACTACACTGTATATGGTTTGTCACATTCTTGGGGGGAGTACTTGGATGCAACATGCCTTCAGGGTAGGGATTTTTGTAATGCATGAAGCAGACCTTTACTTATTAGTTGAAAATTTGGCTTCGGAAATCTGAATCCACAATCTGATTTAATGATATGGCATCCTGCCACCACCAGTCCTCCAAAAATGGTAAGTTCAATAAATACACCTGATATCACACACACACACACACACACACACACACACACACACACACACAACTTACCAACTGTGTAATATTAAATTCTTTGCAATATTTCTCAACTGAACTATTTCCTGGGATAAAAATGGTATATTTTTCCGAAGACTCAATCTCTCCAATCAACTGATATTGCTGAAAGTTTCAGAAGAACAAAATAAGCGACCAGACATGGTTGGCAAAGAATCCAAAGTGAGGAACAGAAAAATCACTGGAGAAATAAAAACATCTGACTGGAACAGGCATCCAGAAATGTTTAAAGCAATGTTTTTCAAACAGCAGCAACTTGGGAGCCCCCGATTTTTATTTTAAAACTTCTACAAACCCCTAAGCCATCCCCTATTTCTTTATGTGTGCCTGCTATACAGTGTACATCCCCCTTACAAAGAGTACAGCAAGTGACACATGCCCTGTGGAGGCCTCCATCCTCTACTGTCCTCAAAATAGTACAATGAGAATCATACCAGTTATTACTTTAAAAACAAGTTGACTTTTTAAAAAAGTAATTTTTTTGTATTGTCTGTATATGGCCTACAAAGTTAAACTTCAGAGGGTTACTGATTCTACTGGGCCCCAATTCAAAAACCCTTGACCCAAATTCTTATCAATCTGACCACATTGGAGACAGCAAGACACTTTCTTATCGGTGAATAACTTCTAGTCAGAGGCTGGCTGAACAGGGGCAGGAAGGGGCCTGGCAAAATGTTCAGAACTGCTAATGGAAATAGAAAAAGACAAAACCTGAATTTTCAATTTTTCATTGGAAACCACAATTGGCTATTATCTATGGATGCTGAATGGGATATATCAGGTTAAATCTTCTGGGCAGGAAAACAGAGTAGTGAATCAGTTCAGTTTTAAACTTGAAATATGCTGAGTAGGACCGTACCTCCTCTCAGTCATTTAAACTTCCCAGGGCTGAGCTGCCAATCGGAATGTTTACTGGTTATGGCTCTGAAATAATCTAGAAGCTATGAAATTGCAGTTGGTGTTGATCCTAGAAGTTCCAAAACAGGGGAAGGCAATCCCTTCCCCATCTCCTGAGGTGAGGTCCCTTGCCCTCTTTCCTAGAAAACTGAGAGCAGTCCAGTTTTGCATGATCAAGATGAGCATGAGGGAGACTCACCCTTGGTCCTTACCATGGCCTTGTGGATCCCTAGAAAACACACAGACACCCATCTCCCCACCACCAACCACATGGTTCCCAGGTTCCAGTTTCAGAAATGCTGGTTTACAGAGTTGTAAAGAAATTGATTTGGTCTTAAAGGCATTCCCTTCCCCTCTGTAAATGTGTGTGTATTGCTACTGTCCTTCACTTCGCAACAATTACTCATAATTCCCTTGCATGATAGGTTACAAATATTCCAGTTTTGTAAATAAATAATAAAATCCTTCCCCTAAGCCTGAAGAAAATGTCCTTGGTAGAGAGAGATTTTGGAAACAAGGGTGACCAATTATCACTTGGTTTGAACAGAAGCTCTCTTTAATGGGAAAACTGAAAGGGAAAATTGATTTTCCCTTTAAAGAGAGCTTCTGTATCCCTTATCGCATTGCTCTTGCACTATAAATTCCCCATGATAAAGAGGTTTTCTTAGTACAGCAGTTAGTGGGTTCAAATTATTAGATACTGTCAGTGGTGGGTGCATACCTCAAGCAGACTTTTGAATCTACTGAAAGCGAGTGTCATGTTAAGTTGCTGTTCCAGACCTGGACGCTGTGGGGGGATATCGCCAAGTGGTGGTAACAAAACCTGATCTCAGGGAAAATAAAAATAAATGGAATTGGAAGAAGATCATTAATAAGTGAAACTATTTCCCCCCCAAATGGTTTTAGTTAAGATGGGGCTGTCCCTAAGGACCCAAGAAACAAACTTTTCATATAGCTTTAATGGCAGCGTAGCATCTGCTTAACAACAAAAATCTCTAGATGTGCTCGGTATTAAGATACCTTTCAGACTGATGTATCTCTCATTAGACTTTATAAATCACTTAAATTGGATCAAAAGAAATAAGCATAAATCCAGTACACTTTTATTCACTTACCTGATCAACAACATAAATAGTGCTGTTAATAGCAGGGATGTCACCTGTTACAACCCTTGCATTCTGAATGGCCAAAGTCTAGAAAGCAAGCAAATTTAAACATGATAGTTTTGTTAGGCTGCCATTAAAGTATAATACTTAGAGACAGACCCTCATTCCACCTAGATGCAACAGAAATGAACAATCTTGGAACTGTCTACTGTTCCATTCCCCACCATAAGCTTTGTGGTTTTTTGCAACCATTATATTTTGGGATCCACGTGGAACTGGGGAAAAATAACTCAAGATAAAAGTCTTAATTTTGACTTTTAAAGCTAATGTTTTAATTTTCTGGCTATTTACCACACTTTTGAGTATATACTGCTATAAAGGAGATAAAAAGGATTTCACATACCAAGTACTTTGAGTTTTACTTGCTATAATTATTTTTCCTTTCCTCTGTCATTTCTCCAGTTTTGAAACAGTGTCTTATATAGGGATGTGTGTTTGGATATTTGCCGTCTGAATGTATATCTGAAAAATACCTCAACAGTATTCCTGGCAGTGTTCCTACTAAATTGTGCTTGTGTGTGCTGGCGCATACATTTTTAGCCCTTAGTGCACAGATTTTTGGCTCAGTGCAGGACAACGAAATTCTAGAAGGAAGCCAAAGCTGCCATACAGAGCACACCAGTGCCTTCCTGGATGGTGCTTCCGTAGGCACTCCAAAGCCCCTTTCCTTTCTTACTCGCCAGCACTATGGAGAAGAGGAGGTAGCAGGGTGGCACCAGCCACTTCAAGCTCTTGTAGACAATGGCCAGCCACATTTCCCTTGGCCACCTATAGTTCTTGCCTTCTCTCTTCCCCCCTACCTCGCACCAGGGCCTTCCTGGGTGGTGCTTCTGTATGCACTCCAAAGCCCCTTCCCTTTCTTCCTCGCCAGAACAATGGAGGAGAGAAGGTAGCAGGGTGGCACCAGCCACTTCAAGCTCTTGTAGACAATGGCCAGCCACATTTCCCTTGGCCACCTATAGTGCTTGCCTTCTCTCTTCCCTCCTCCATCAGTGACAAAGGCAAAGGAAAGCATTCTGATTTGCATCCTTCTGGGAACCACAGGGAAGGGGCGATAGGCATCAGTGTTTGGTTTCCCTGGAAAAGATATTGTGGCTGTGGGGAGGAGAAACAGAGTCAATGTGACCACTCTCTCTCTCCGTGTGTGGACTGGATAAGCCCACATGGGCCTTGGGGGCAGGGAGGAGAGAAAGAAGAGAGGGGAGACAATGGGCACTTACAGCCCTATCCTAAGCACATCTGCTCACGAGTAAGCCTCGTAGTGTTCCTGAGGATTAGCTCCCGAGGCAGTGTGTTTTGCCAAGGGCAGCTTTGCGTCAAGCAAAGGGCATCAAGACTGCAGAGGGCTCTCAAGTTTTTAGCCGGCTGCTCCCCCTCATTCGGGCGTGAGCAACCAGTGTGATCATTCCCCCCCGTCTGGAGTGAAAAAGGCTGGACCTCTAGCCTGGCTTTCTGCCCCCCTAGAACCAGAACAGCATAGAAGAAGGGGGGGAGTTGATCTGACCTGACCAGAAAAGGCATTGGAAATGGGGAAAGAAGCAGGGGTGGAGAAACTGGATAGGAGAAATTACACCAGCTTTTGGTATCCTGTATTGTAACCAGGGGTCATTTCCTGCAGGAGTGCACAGGAGCTCCGGCAGTAAAGAGCCCAGGGGGTAGCCCCAGGCCACGAGGAGCAAGAAGCCTTTCTTTCTTTCTTTCTTTCTTTCTTTCTTTCTTTCTTTCTTTCTTTCTTTCTTTCTTTCTTTCTTTCTTTCTTTCTTTCTT
>NW_015172074.1:80844-120148 GCF_001447785.1 Gekko japonicus
CCTCATTGAATCCAAGTCCCCCCCCCCCCCCCAAGTGGGATGAGTGTTGCACCAATGAAAGGCTTTGCCTTTAACTGAGGGGATGGTGAGAAGTAACTAGGAACGTGTGTTTGGATACATACAGTCCAAATATACTTCTGAAAAATACCTTATCAGTCAGGGATTTTTTGACATACTGGGAAATGGGTCCTGAAAAATCTCAGAAATATTTGGGAGTAACTGGGAATATTGGGAGCCAGCATTTTAAGGCTCCCAGGATTGGTGTTGTTTTTTTAAAAAAAGTTATACTCTGTTTTTGTGTTTTGACAGGACTTAATATTGGCTTGTCATGTTTTGGTTTTGATTGTGTCCTTTGAAATTGGTTTTGTTGATCTTGTAACATTGTGTTCTTTGCTGGAGTTGATTTGTATTGGATTTGTGGTGGATTCTTGGGTTTGACATTGCCTTTGGTTCTTGCTTTGTAAATTGGTTGGATTGTCTGATTTGCAGCTGTGTTCCAATTTGGTTTGGAGGAGTCTCTGGTTTGAGATTGGTTTGGATTCTCTGATTGAACATGGGTTGTTTTAGGCTTTCCACATTGTCCTGTGCTTCTGCTGGGATTCCCTGGTTCTGTGTTGCCTCTTTGGGCTTGTTGGTTCTGTTTGCATTGAGAGGTGTATGGCCAGTAGTTGGTTTGCTTGCTCTTGCGTGTTTGGTTATTGTTTGCTCTGGAGAAAGCATGGAATTTCCACCCATAGGAAACAATGGAGGATGGCTGGGGGCACCTTCTTCAGGGGCCCATAGAATCAGGCCAATTGGAACTTGGGGGTTATTTAGTGGACAGGCATCACCAGCTCCACTGCAATTTTGGTGCCATTTGCAACAACAAAAAAAGCAGCCCTTCCACCCTCCCTGGGAAAGATTTCCCATAGGGAATAATGAATATTCATTAATAATATCAAAATCCCTTAAAGCAAACAAAAAAACCCTGGATCCAACTACTAATTGCTTTTTGGAACCCAAATAACCGGGAATACCAATACTTTTCAGTTCCCTGATATCCACATCCAAAAAATACCCATGTTTTTTCCATGGGGCACATCCCTAGTCTTATACAGATTTATTTGTGTACGTTTTATGTAAAAACCCTCCACAGGCTATTTGGCAGTGGTGTAATATACATGAATGCTAAGATTTTAAAAACACTTACCCCATTGTGATTGTTTATCTGCCACCTGACCCTTGGATTGAGGGTAGGTAATTCCTGACCCACATATTTCTGGAGTTCCCCAGTCATGAAAGAACCTTGGAGGAAGTGAGCCCTATTATTAGATGACAAAAGACCATTTAGAATATTGTTGAAAGCAGAGTTAATGGCCAAAAGAAACTTTTCCCCAATACGTTTTCTATTATTTCTATAGGCATGTAGGTCTGCATGTTATTCTATTATTCTATTATTTCTATAGGCATGTAGAACTGCAGCACAACATTTTCTGGCCCTGGGGAAGCACATTTTGCCCCATTATGAAAATGCAATAGGGCCAATAGGGCTCCTCTAAGGCTTTTTGTGGCTAGAAAAGAATGGTGTTGGGGAAGGCTTAAAAGCTCTCTCTCCTCACACTGTGGTCCCAATCCAAGCTACACCCTATGTGCCTGGGAAAAGTGTTTTAAAAAAACAACATTGGGAGTTCTGTACATGGAACTTGCAATATAGGCCCTTCATTAGCAAGTGCTGCTAAGGAGCTGTTGCCAGAAAAGTGAGTTAAATGGACCGACAGTTTGACAAAGCATGTTCACACAGATTGCAATGCAAGAGGGAAACAGATACAGCTCACCATACCTGACTACAAATGGTAACACGTCAGGCTTTAACCACAACCCTTTTTCAGTCTCGTTTAGCTTTTCAATGACCGTATTTACTGGCACCAGAACAGTCACATTGCCTCCTTTTGGAAGGCTGAAGAGAGATTTCTGTTGTACAAAGTAACAGAAGCGTTATTGTTTGTTTGTTAGTCAAACCTGGCACTATAAATGACAAGACAGGGAATCAACATAACAGTCATAATTATGATGAGATGATTCATTACAGCAGAGGCTGGTATATTTTGAAGCCACCACCAGGGCTCTTTTCACTATCATTTTACCATGACTGTGAAAATGGTAATCACAAAGTCTGCATGGACAAAAAGACATGTGACCAAGATAGCTGAGGAGGGGGAGCTAGGTGAAATAATTCCCACCATGCTCTTGGGCTAACAAAGCCTCAAATGCCAAAGGAAGCACTTCTTCACCTCCCCCTCTTCATAGCAGTAACCCCTCAGGCCACATCACTTTTTATCCAAGTGGGCTCCATGATTTACAAATCAGATTTTGTGAGATCACAAGAGGATGGTGGGGTAAGGGATAGTATCAAGCAACCTGACCTTTCCCTCTTTCCAACTGAACTGCAGTTAAGGTATACCGCATCTCAGCTGGGGACAGAAAAAAGCCCTAAAGAGCTAAATGGGGCAGGGCATGTGGGCAGGGCATACCTCTAACATTTTAAAGGTGGGGCTTAACTCCATCCCCCTCTCAATTGGCTATTTATTTATTTATTAGATTTATACCCCGCCCTCCCCAACGGGCTCAGGGCGGCTAACAACAGAGGCAAATGCCATAACAAACAGTTAAAACAACGCAAAAACAATCATTAAACAGTATAAAACAATCATTAAGTAAAGTGCGGTGCTCTTGATGTTAAATTTTCTTAATCCAAGATGAGTTCCATTTATCAACCTAGCCTGACAACATACATTCTTCGGTTAACTAGGCGTCTGCCCAGGGCCGACATGGACAGTTCACCCACAAGTATATTGCATTTTCTCCTTTGAATATTTTTTATTTGATTTAACGTAGAAGTGAGAAAATCGTTGAGTAAAAGCTCTGAACAATGGGGGGCACTCCATTCGGGGGTGGGGGGAAGCATGTGGAAGCAGCCTTTATTGACCAGCATAGAGCTACAGCACAGCACAATGGTTCAAGGCAGACCATATCCATAAAGTTGTCCCACTCATTCCCTCACTCATAATCTGTTGATTGTTGGCAGAAAAAAATACTAAGAATTGTAAACTGTTTCCATATCTATCCAGATGACTGTGCTGAGACTGCAGTGGTGGAATGGTGGCATCAAGTCACAGCTGATATGGCGAGGCGACCCTGTAGGGTTTTCAAGGCAAGAGGCATTCAGAGGTGGTTTTGCACTGCCTGCCTCTGCACAGTGACCCTGATATTCCTTGGTGGTCTTCCATCCAAGTCCTAACCAAGGCTGACCCTGCTTAGCTTCTGAGATCTGATGAGACTGGGTTAGCCTGGGCCATCCACGTCAGGGCATACTGAGAGCTATAAGGTAAAGGTAAAGGTTCCCTTGCTCAAAAGCCAGTCGAATCCAACTCTAGGGTTGCGGTGCTTATCTCCGTTTCAAAGCCGAAGAGCCAGCGCTGTCCGAAGACGTTTCCGTGGTCATGTGGCCGGCATGACTAGACACCAAGGCTCACGGAACGCTGTTACCTTCCCACCGAAGTGGTACCTATTTATCTACTTGCAATTTCTTGCTTTCGAACTGCTAGGTTGGCAGGAGCTGGAACTAGAGATGGGAGCTCACTCCGTCATGCGGCACCCGGGTCTCGAACTGCTGAACTACCGACCTTCCACAGCCTGCAGTTCAGCGTCTTAACCACTTGAGCCACCACTGAGAGCTATAGCTTTGCAATAATGAAAATGTTTAGAATCCACAGTCATCAGTTCTAACTAAAAACAACAACAACACTCCACTCCCTTTCTTAAACACATTAATTCTTGATGTATTTAACATTTTAAAAAACCTTTTCCAGTTGTTTGGGCTTTCCCCCTTCCACAAAACAAAACACAGTTGCTTTAAACCAAATGTCTCACCTTGATCCAGCCGAAGAAGGCAGAAAAGTGGTAGTTTCGTGCTAACTCCTTTAAAAAGAGAAAAGGTTTTAAAAAAAAGAAAAGCAGAGTAGCTATGGAAAAGTATGTAAAGAACAATAGGATAGTACAGTGAACTTCTAGATCTTGATTACCTGACAGTCTAAAACAGTACCGACAAAGGCTGCGGTCACACACACTAAATAATGCACTTTCAATCTTCTTTCAATGCACTTTCCAACTGGATTTTGCCAGTTCACACAGTAAAATTCAATTGGAAAGTGGACTGAGAGTGGATTGAAAGTGCATCATTTAGTGTGTGTGATGGCTGCCAAAGTCCCCCTCATGCTATTTCAGACCAAGGTGCTATCTAATCCAGTATCTGCTTTACATAGTGGCCAACCAAATGCTTCTGGGAAGTTTAGAAGAATGCATGAAGGCAACAGTCCTCCCCCCTGCCTAGAATTTGATATTTTAAAACACACTGTTTCTGAACAATGTGTTTCTATTTAGCTTTACTGGCTAATAACAACTGACATACTTAGCTCCATGCATCTATCTAGTATAAAAGCTATCTACGTTAGCGTCCACCACTATGTGCCAATGAATTCCATAAGTGAAGGAAAATTTAATTGGAATACAACAAAATATTTTCAGAAGGATTTACATTAGGACACGTACAACATTTCAAGATAATTTAACCATAGCAGAATGCTTCAGAGTTCAGCTCCTGCCATCGCTAGCTACACTGTGTGTGTGAGTTCAGATTATCATTCCTTAGAGAAGAAAAATTATATTTTTGCCTTCTTACCGTCATGATATCTGCATAACATATATCTCCATCTCCCATGTATCCTTCAGAGCAACTGCAAGCAACTTCCCCAGCTCCAAGAGACTTACACACGGCCTGTTGGATTAAAAAAAAAAAATTATGACAATAAGGGCCGAATGAAATAGACACAGCAGCAGTGCTCAGTGTTGCCTAATAGGGCTAGGGCTTTAAGTGCTCAGCAGCCATTTCTATGGTTAGGGATCCTGTGCAAGAGAAGCAGCTTCTGTCTCTGCACAAGCCAAATGGCTCCAGCTTGCTTCATAAGTACATGAACAAAAAACCTTATGCTGAGCATCTACTCCACCAGACTCCACATGTGCAGCACAATCTCTGTAAGCCGCCCTGAGCCCGCTTGCGGGGAGGGCGGGGTAAAAATAAATAAATAAATAAATAAATAAATAAATAAATAAATCTATTATGCATACCAAATGGCAACTGGGGAAATAGTGACTTACATTCTTGGACACTGAGGATATACCTGAAACAGTTTTATGGCTTTCCCCAGTATTGTGCCAATTGAAAACTGAAGGCGGGTTAATTCAATGTCATCAGTGTTCAAAATGTTACAGACAGATTGGTCCAGAACCTGATAGACTTTCTGGAGATACAAACACTCACCCGTTCCCTCTAAGCTGTGGAGTGTTGTGAACAAAAATTCTACTTTGTGAGCTACTGGCATGTAAGTTGTGAGCGAGCGATTTGGCTGCTGCATAAATTAGTTGGCTCTGGAGCCCTCCTCCCTGAGCAAAAGCAAAAATGTGTGAGCTGGAGGCTTAAAAACTGTGAGCTAGCTCACAGTAACTCAGTTTAGAGGGAACACTGGATGAGACTGTAACACCACATGCTGCCCAACAACCAGATCAGCACAACTGAAGACAGACAGTAGAGAGTAGGTTAGTGGGAGGTGGTGGTGAAGAGAGCTGTAGGTAGTTTGAGTGACTGCTGCTTGATGTCTGTATAGTCGTCCCACTTCCCCATCTCCTAACGGATGTTTATACTGTTTTAATATCCTGCAAAAACCTGGTTGAAAAGATGCAGAAGTGGGACAAAAGAAATGTGCCTCACAAACTACTCTCAGCTCTCTGTCCAGTGGCATACCAAGGACGGGGTGGTGGCAGGCCTGAAGGGGTACCCAGAAGCCCAATCTCCATATAGATTTAAATGAGCCTGGAAACCTCCCCAGAAACTCCCATCTCTCTCGGCTGAAAATGCTAAACCCACCCAAGGCTGAGCCGCCACCCCCGCCCCCGACTGGTGCCTGGGTCAGTTTTCACACATGGCTACCCACAAGGAGGAGCACAAAGCTGCTGACTGGGAGGCTGGGAGTTGGGGCTGCTGCTGGTCCATGGCCTGCAGGGAGACTGGACAGCGCCCACACCATTCTGGCCACAGCTCAGCATGCTGCTGTGCAGTTTTAAGGGACACGATATGGGCAGGGGGGGTTGTCAAGCCACTCTTAGCTCTGGCTGGATGTGGCCAGTGGGGTAATTCTGAGCCCCGTGTAGGCCAGATTGCTTCTAGGGCTAGAGGCCTACCATTGCCCATCATTCCTCAGAACTGCTGGCACCTTAAGTTGCGATTCACTTGCTTCATTGAAGCCTGGCAGATTGCCTCAAGCCTTTCCCTTCAGTGAACATAACAACATAAGAAGAGACCTGCTAAATTAGACTAATGGCCCATCTGGGTCCAGCATCCTATCTCACACAGTGGCCAACCAGTTCCTCTGGATGGCCAACAACAGGGCATAAAGGCCGAGGCCTTCCCCTGAAGTTGCCTCCTGGCTCTGATATTCAGAAGATTAGTGCCTCTGAATGCGAAGGTTCCCCTCAGTCCCCATGGCTAGTAGCCATTGATAGACTTATCCTCCATGAATCTATCTAATCCCCTTTTAAAGCGGTTTATTCCTGTGGCCATCCCTGCATCCTCTGGCAGCGAATTCCACATTTTTTTCACTCTCTGTGTAAAGTCATATTTCCTTTTGTCCGTTCTGAACGTACTGCCCATCAGCTTCACTGGGTGCCCTCAAGTTCTAGTATTGCATTGACTTGAAAGTAACAGCCACTGTTCTCCAAAGGCACCAGAAGGAGCAGGATCCCCTTTTCACAGAAGCTGCCAGAAGGGCCTTCCAAGACTTCCACACTTACGTGAGGAGTAAGCCCAACGGTACTTATGCAGGACTTAGGGAACAGTCCCAGCATGTCTACTCAGAAGTAAGTGTCATTTTACTCAGTAGGGCTTACTCTCTGGAAGGTGCTCTTAGGATTGCAGCCTCACTTCTGAATGAATGAAGACTAGACCCTCAGACTTGGCTCTTCGGAGGCCCAGTTTGGAATAGAATTGATTTTGCGACTCCAGAAGGCTTTTGCTCCATTCATTGTATTGAATCCACCATGGTGGATGTAGTCCATTCCCTTGGTTCTCCTGGTGGCAATCCCAAGGATGCTGTCCAGCAAGCAAGCCCCACATGACTCACAACTGAGTAGACCTAAGGCTTGCTGCCTGAGTTTTATCTCCCCCCACCCCCATTGAAATTCATATTCTCAAAATCCTTATGTTTGAATTCCATTGTCATGGAAATTTGTATCAAATATTTTTGGGAAGCCAAACAAACATCATGTAGTAATTTCAGGTTTGAAAAGAAGGCCTTTCTCTCTGCTCGTGGTGGGTTAGAGCCCAGCAGGTTTCTGAGTAGATCTGCTTAGGATTCCATGTAAACGTGCGCAGGATCGGGCTGCGAGTCTTGAGGGGCACAAGCCAGCCAGTTCTCCTGCACAAGCCCCATTGAAGAGTGTTCCATCCCCTTCCCAATTATTTCAGCTTGAACTGCCCAGAAGTGCATGTTGCGCCTTTAACAATAGCAGCATAGGTACATACAATCTGGGCACAGGAGTCCTCGAAATCTAAAGTCCTTTTTTTTTTTTTTTTTTGTAAATGGAAAAGCCCTTAAGGAAGAATTTACATTGCTAACAGAGGCAGCCTAAGCAGAGTAACACCATTCTAAATCCATTGAAACCCATTGCACAATGGGACTGCCTTTGTTTGGCTAGCATCAAACAAAGCTGGTTTGATATTTTAAAAAACACAACGAAACCTCGATCCAGTCTCGAAAAAAGCGGGGGGAGCCTTAGATATTTCTGCTTAACCTAGAAAACGATTTCTTGGTTGTAGCTGTTAGGCCAAAGGATTTGTCACGTGAGATGGGGGGGGGAACCTGCCCCTGAATAACCCAGGTTCGAAGCCAGGGAACACGGTGTGGACAGAAGAATCAAAAAGGCATGAGAGTGCTCCAAATTCGAAATTCGCCAAATTTATCTGGTCATGCATTACTATGCATCTGGATCGGACATATCTGACGGAGGCATCTGCAGTAGCAACACCATGACCCAGTTTAGCTGGATTTGGCTACCAGCAGTGTTACCTCTGATTGATTTCACTGTGCTTCTTGGCAGGCATTCTTTAAAGGGCCAGCAGCTCATGGGAAATTTGCCTAACACTGTTGCACAGGAGAACTTCCCACTGGGTCATGAGGTAGGGAGATTAGAAAAAGTTGGATCTCCATTCCTATCCAGAGGAGCTTTGACTCTCAAAAGCTTATTCCCTGAAACTCTTTTTTTGTCTCTAAGGTGCATTTATTTCATGATTATTACTGAAAATAATTTTGTTGTATAGAGGAGGGAGGTGTTAAAAAATGATACGCTCCGGGCAGCAAATATGCTAGGTACATCACTATCTCTGTCTCCAGCCTCTTGAAACACAGCAGACAACTAGTTTTCACAGCCAGCATTTCCTAGACATTTCAATTTTCTTACGAAGTCATGGCAGCCACCATTGTTCATCAAGCAAGGATCAACAGGGTTGCAGTTAAAACCATCACCGTTATAACCTCTCTTGCACACACAGCTGCTCTGAAAGTAGAAACAGGAGGCATCATTGTTACCACTGGGCATCGAAAATTTCTTCCAAAAGCATCACACTCTAAGTTTACAAGAGTTTTTCCTTCATTTTAATATCTTCAATTGCGTCTTAAAAGTCAGAAACACACTGGTACAAGAAAACTTTGCTCTTAAACCGTGAACTTCTTGAAATAAATGTGCACTGGGGTTGTACTTAGATGATTAGATACTATGAAATATACAAAAATTAACAGGCACCTTGTGAAAGACTAGCAAAACTAGCATAAGCTTTCATGGGCTAGATATTTCTTCATCAGATGCAATAAGTGGACCTCAGGATGCATTCATTGCATCTGAAGAAATTGTAATTCCCACATTAACAATGCCCATAGAAACACCAACAATGCACAAACAGCCACCTTGCATTATCATTCAAGCTGCAGATGGTATTCTAATGACAGTTTATTATGCAGTAAAACAGATTTAGAGTCCAGTTGATATGGACTGATTTTAATCACAGTAATAAACATATCTTCAGTGGGGAATGTATACTTCTACTGTTGTGGTTACAATAAGCCTGGACTACATCTGCACTTTTCATATTCCATTGTAGCAGACATCCAGTGATAGTTTTCAACAAGTAACAGAGTATTCTGGCTATACCTGTCCAGGCCCAATATAGTGGCAATCCGCATAGGTGTGGCAGCCTCCTCTGTTCTCCATTACACAGTTGTCTATGGCAACGCAAGCCTTTCCATCTCCAGTCCAGCCATTGTTACACTGGCATGTAGCTGTGCCAGGACCTGTGCTGGTACATATGGCCTGGTAAGAAATGGGAGAAAGACAAATTAAGCAAGCATTATAATAATAGGACAAGGGAAGGAAATTATGGCATTCTTAGATTAGGGTTACCATTCCCCCAGTGGTGCTGGGGAAAACCCTGATTTCCGGGGCTTCAGCCCACCGCCGGCCAGTTGGTCAGTGGGGGATGCCCCATCCCCAAACAAGGACATCACATGGCAGTGTCCCTGGCATGATGTCATCAGCTGGAAGTGATATCATCATGCTGGGGACATCGCACACTCTGGTATTTGGGCAAACCCTATGGTTTGAAGGCCAAAACCCATAGAGTTTGCCCAAATACCAGTGTCCCCCACGCGATGACGTGAATTCTGGGTGATGTCATCATGTCAGGGATGTCATGCAACATCCTCACCCACTCCCAGAATGCCCCCCAAAGTCCCCTGCTCCAGCCAAAGTAAGTTCTGGCAACCCTATCTTAGATACAGTAGTGGGTATAAATAACATAGTTGGAAATAGTGCTTGGTGGGGGGTGTAGTCTGATAGGACAGGAAACAGGAAGTACAAGGGAGGAGACTGGAAACCTAGTGTGGAACTTCAATTGAACTCAGTTGCTTAATACAACAGAAATTTTTTCCAGTAAATTAAAAATAAAACAAAATTAATCTGGCAGTAGCCAAAGCATCTTTTACCCACATTTTCTGAACAGCCTACATATTCTGGTTTTGTGCAGACATCTATGGGACTGCAGGAAAATCCATCCCCTTCGTATCCATCAAGGCAGATGCACCTTGGAGGTAAACACAGGCAACAGTTAAATTCATAAATTCGGACCTTGAGTTACCAACCTGGAATTACAACTGATCTTCATTCTACTGAAATTGGTTACCCTGGATAAAGTGGCAGCTTTGGATGGTAGACATAGGGATGCCAGCCTCCAGGTGGGACCTGGGGGTCCCCAGGAATGACAGCTCATTTCCAGACTACAGAGATCAGTTACCCTAGAGGAAATGGCTGCTTTGGAGGGTGGACTCTATGACGTCGTACCCCACTGAGTTCCCTGTCCTCCACAAACTCCATCCCCTAATCTCCGGGAGTTTCCCAACCTGGATCTGGCAACCCCAGAGCCCCCACTGGTGGCCACGGGTGACCTGGCAACCCTAGGTGGACTCTGTGGCATCGTGTCCCTGCTTATCTTCCTCTCCTCCCCAGATTCCACCCTCCTCAGGCATCACACCCAGATCTTCAGTTATTGGCAGGGAGGGCGGGATATAAATCGAATAAAGAAATAAATAATTCCCCCCAGGCTGGAGTTGAAAAACCTATTTGGAACTGTAGTGATGTGGTTTTTGCAGTGCTTTGTCATTCAGTTTCAGCACACAATGTGCAGATGAATCATAAGAAACGTGCATTCCGACGACAGTCTTTTTAGTATTTCCTTTTAATCACTCAATATCATTTAGAGACAAAATTGTATGTTCTGTACAAACCACTTTGTGAACAGCCTGCTAAAAGGCAGGGTAAAATGTTGAAAAATAAACTGCAAACAAAACTATGTCCCCTCTTTTCCTTGCTCCCTCTGACTTACAAGACATTTATTTATTTATTTATTTTATTTAATTCAATTTATACCCCGCCCTCCCCGCGTATGCAGACTCAGGGCGGCTTACAAGAGGCATAAGCCAATATAAAACATATATAAAACCATTTAAAATCAATTCAATACAATAACATTATAGTAGCATTATACTAAACAAAAGTGCTCTGGCGTTCTCCTATGATATTCCGCAGATGGTATGCAATTTCTCTACTACTCAGGGTTGTCTACTACTCAGGGTTATCTGTTCAGGAAGACGCTGATGTTCCCTTCTTCCAGGGCCAGGGACGTTGGAACAATGGTGATGGTAATGGTGGTAGTGGTGGCTCCTACTCGTACGCCTGGTGTAAGAGCTCCATCTTGCAGGCCCTGCGGAACTGCACCAGGTCCCGCAGGGCCCGGATCACCTCTGGGAGCTCATTCCACCAGGTAGGAGCCGCCACCGAGAAAGCCCTGGCCCTGGTAGCGGCCAGCTTGGCCTCTTTGGGACCTGGCATCGCCAGGAGGTGTTGGGTCCCAGACCGTAGTGCTCGTGGGGGAACATATGAGGAAAGGCGGTCCCTTAGGTAAGCTGGACCCTGACCATATAGGGCTTTAAAGGTAAGAACCAGCACTTTGAAGCGAATCTGGTACGCTATTGGCAGCCAGTGCAGCGCTTTCAGCACAGGCTGGATGTGGTCCCTACTCGGAAGACCCATCAGCAGCCTGGACGCAGCATTCTGCACCAGCTGCAGCTTCCGGATTTGCAACAAAGGCAGCCCCATGTAGAGAGCGTTGCAGTAGTCTAGCCTCGAGGTGACCGTCGCATGGATCACTGTGGCCAAGTCACCGCGGTCGAGGAAGGGAACCAACTGCCGCACCAGCCGAAGATGGTAAAAAGCTGACTTGGCAGTGGTTGCTACCTGGGCTTCCATTGTTAACGTGGAGTCCAGGAGCACTCCCAAACTCCGACGCTGGCACCAAAGGCACCCCATCGAAGGTCGGGAGAGGGAGCCCCAACCCCAGACCACCGCGGCTCAAGCCCAGGACCTCCGTCTTCGCCGGGTTTAACTTCAGCCGGCTCAGGCGGAGCCAACCAGCCATGGCCTGCAACGCCTGGTGCAGATCTTCTGGGACCGAGCCCGACCGGCCGCCCAACATCAGATAGAGCTGGGTGTCATCCGCATATTGATGACACCCAAGCCCATACCTCCGGGCAATCTGGGCAAGGGGGCGCATGTAAATGTTAAACAATAATGGGGAAAGAACAGCCCCCTGGGGCACCCCATATTCAAGAGGGTGTCTCCGAGACTGTTGTTCCCCAATCACCACCCTTTGTCCCCGACCACGGAGAAAAGAGGTAAGCCATTGAAGGGCGAGCCCCTGAATCCCCACGTCGGCGAGGCGGTGGGTCAGCAGCTGATGGTCGAACATATCGAACGTGGCCGACAGATCTAACAACAACAGGGCCGCCACACCGCCTCGATCCAGATGCCGTCGGAGGTCGTCACACCTGTATGTCTTTCTTAGGCATGTATGAAAAAGAATAATACTTCAGAATGCATAGTGTATGTGCTGCTGTGGTACTGTTCTTTTTCCGTCCTTGCAAAACCGCTTGGGGGAAGGATAGAAAGACAACATTTTCTCCATACCTGTCCAGTAAGTGCTCTCAACATAGCAGTCCCAATCCCATGGTGGGGGTGAGGAATCACCCCCACTCCCACTGCCTGCCACCACTCAGTGGGAGAATTTTTTTTAATACCCTCAATGCCAGCTGCAGCATTATATCACTTCTAATCAAAAAGCAGAAGTGACATAAGGTAGCTCTAGGAACCACCATAAACTCTATGGTTTTACCATAGTTAGATCTAGGAATTTATGGAAACTGTATGGTAAACCCTATGGAAACTCTATGGTAAACAGTGCCTCAGTTGACGTCGTGCCCCCCACAACCTCACCCACAACCCTCCCGCTGGTTGCCAGCCACTGCTTGGGAATCCTATCCCAACAATACGATAATTCCTTCTAAGTAAGGGAAGAGGAATGAGTGACCATGCAGCAGGCAATTTCCAAGTGGTGGAAGTGTGTATACACACACACACACACAGAGAGACATACATATCACAACTCAAAAACTGTTAGGGCTGTAATTCCCATGTTAGCAAAGTCCACAGAAACACCAACAACAGTGCAGAAATAGCCACCTTGCAGTGTCATTCAAGCTGCAGACAGCATTCCGATGACAGCTTAGAGAGGCACCAGCAGGCCCACAGTTGTCAGAACTCCTGTCACAGAATTCCCCACTGTATCCAGCTTTGCATGTCTTGGACTGGCACACTCCCCCGCTTCCTGGTCTATTATCACAGATTCCATGGACACAGCCACAATCTATCAAATGGATTAAGAAGAAACTTTTAGCTCAGTCATCACAATAGCAATAACTATACTTCCATATTTCTATAGCAAACCTTAAGTAAAAAAATGCTATCCTCACAAAAACTCTGTGAGGTAGATTAGGGAGTGAGAGAATGATGGGCTCAAAGTCACCCAGCGAATTTCATGACAGAGTGGGGATCTGAACCCACATTTCCCACGTCTTGGTCCAACCACTATACCATGCTAGCTCATTGGTCTTATTTCCCCTTAGGGACAAAGCCAATCTCTTCAGCCTCTCCCCACAATGTACTGTTTTCACAGTCTGAAATGTCCCTGGGTAGCTCCTATTTGTTCCAGTGGAAAACTGAAGTCACTTATTTGAATACACATAATACTTTCTAAAGTATTCTGGAGGAGGGACATGGGGGACGCCATACAGCAATGGTGTTATGTCACATCCAGGGAAAACCCAGACATGATGTCATACCTCTCTAGGAACTGGCATAGAGTTTCCAGTGATTACTACAACAGTGTGATGTCCCTTCCAGGTTTCTCCCAGAAGTGGTTAATTAATTATCGTATAGCGTTGTGTGTGATATAGCCAGGAGATCTGAAGATTGTCTGGCAGCCTTAAGTTCTAACTCTTTTTGCGAGCTAGATTTAGGGGGGGGGGACCCAAGGTCAACCAGCTGGCTTCATGTGGAGGAGTGCAGATTAGAGTCCACTGCTCTTAACCACTATACCACACTGGCTCTGGCAGTGTAATATAGAAGTGGTGTAAAACTGTGATTTTTTATTTTTTCCAGCAGTTCCTCCTGCCAGCTGCTGGAGTGCCAGTGGGCAACTGGCACTGGAAGCAGGAGATCTGCCACCCCCAGCAAGGAAATGGCTAGCCTAATTTCCCAACAGAGCAAACAGCAGCTCCCTCCCAGGCTAGGGACACAAATAAATTCCCTTGTAGATGGATTGTTGCACTAATTGTGATCTTTCCCCCATATAAAGTGGGAAAAAATGGGGAAAAGGAATGTTTACCGACATAGTGCCATATACCACAATTGTTTATTGTTGAATGATACCTCCAAGAAAGATACACAGAGAGAAGGACACCCCCCCCCAATATCAGTCTGAGTTCAAACAAGAGATTATTGACCAGCTGGGTGCTGCATTCAGTAAATCTACCTTGCCATTTACCACTAGGTCCCCTGCAGCTTTATGGTGATTGTTATTTCCTAAGTAGCCTTCCTCCTCTTGGATAACCAGTACAAAAATCAGCCACGATCTTTGCAGATTTTGCCAAGCTAAACTAAAACATTGCTGAGGGCATTACTTGCAATTGAAAAAGGGGGGTGGTTCACTGTCCAGCCAACGGAAAAAAAGTTATTAGTTGTGGGAAAAGAAGAAGCCAATCAGTAACAAAGCACATATGATTTGGGGGGAGGGGGATGTAGTTGTGGGCATTTGTTATGGTCCTGGCATCCCACTGTATTGCTACAACACACACCCACGAAAGGTGTTGTGTGTAAAGAAAGTTGCAAACAGAAATTGGGGTAGCAGCACTTTAACTCACTGTGTGGATCCCCTGTTGCCAATGAACCACACTGGGAGCTTCATTAGAAATAAGGAAAACACAGACAAGCAATGCAATGTGGAAAACATATTTTAGCAAATTGAAAAATATCAGTGTACTGGTAAACATTTTATCCTTTGCAATTTGAATAGGTTGTCAAGCTTAAAATGGGCTTGGAGTTCTGTCAGAATTATGAACGACTAGCAGTAAAGCCCGTTGTGAAAGCAATACAACGGGATCTAGAAAGAGGCTCTGGGGCAGTGCTCTGGCTTTGGGCAAACAGTGTCAATTTGCTGTGGTGACCTCAGCAGGGTATAATGACAGAGTCCACTGTTTTCTCCAGAGGAACTGATCTCTGCTACCTGAAGAGCAGTTGTAATTGTGAGTAATCTGTAGCCCTCACCTGGAGATTGGCAGCAATTGTTACCCAGGACAAAATGGCTGGTTTGGAGGGTGGAGTCTATGGCATTCTACCTGTCTGAGGTCCCACCCCTCTGCAAACCCCACCCTCTCCAGGCTCCACCCCTCAAATCCCCAGGAATTTGTCAGCATGTAGTTGGCAACCCCATCTCCTTCCCAGCTAGCCACCAACCTACCATTATCTGCCCCTTTGACTTCAGCTGACTTCTGCCCTCCCTTCTGCAGAGCAGTTGTAATACTGAGTGCTCTCCAGCCCTCACCTGGAGATTGGCAACAATGGTTCCCTATGTGAGACTGACTGGTTTGGAGGGTGGAGTCTATGGCAGTGTACCTGTCTGAGGTCCCACCCCTCCTCAAACCTCACCCTCTTCAGGCTCCATCCCTCAAATCTCCAGGAATTTCCCATCTGGAGTTGGCAACCCTATCAGGATTGGCCCCAATGTGTTTTCTCCCAAAGGCCAAAGTAGGTGACAGGACCAAGCTTAGTTGCCTACCAACAGGCACTGAGGGGAATGTAGGGTTGCCAGCTCTAAGGAGGGAAATACCTGGAGGTTTGGGGGGTGGATTCTGTAGAGGGCCGGGCGACGGAGGCATCGGCCTTCTGTCGCCCGCCTTGCCCCCCCAATCTCGGCCCGGGCACCCGCGGCTCCCACCAGCGGCCGCCCGACTCCAGACTCCCCCGCGGCCACTCCAGCCAGGCGACGGAGGCATCGGCATGCAGTGAAGTCCAATCAGCTTCCATATGCAAAAGACCTTGAAGGTTCCATATGCAACTGACATTCCAACTGCCTTGCGGGGAGGGGGGTGAGTTTGAGGTGTGGAATGCAGTGAAGTCCAATCAGCTTCCATATGCAAAAGACCTTGAAGGTTCCATATGCAACTGACATTCCAACTGCCTTGCGGGGAGGGGGGTGAGTTTGAGGTGTGGAATGCAGTGAAGTCCAATCAGCTTCCATATGCAAAAGACCTTGAAACGCTGGGCGGGACTGCACAAAGCAGCCAGTCAACCCAGCCAGCGTCTTCTGACTGACAGTTCAAGCGTCCATACACTAAAGGAGTGCATTTTAGAACTTTGGCACCCACTATTCAATTATATATAAGGAGAGATTTGCCGGACTACAGATATCAGTTACCCTGGAGAAATTGGCAAGCTTCAGAATGTGGCTACAGAGGGTGGCATATCTAGGACTTCTTTATGATAGACCGTAGAGATTCTGAATTATACTATAGAGACTAGGAGAAACTAATGGATCACCTGTAAAGACACTAAAGACACTAAAGGCCAGAGGCCAGTTGGGATGGGACTGCTGTTGGCTGGTGTCTTCCTATTGGGCTTCAGAATTAATTTTTTGTCTTAACATTGAGAAAGATCCAAAGAGAATTTTAAGAAGGTTTTTCAGGCTAAGTGGAACTCGACAGGATACCAGCCAGTTAAACCAGCACAAATAGTTAGGATCAAAGGATTATTATGACATAGTGAACACACATGTATACAGAAGCTTACAAGGGCAGGGGGAGTTATATGAAGCCAGTAATTTGAATTTGAATTTTGGCGGGAGGAACTGACCTCTCCGGAAGGGGAAGAATCGGAGGAGGTTGTCTTTTACCTGGATATGTCATCACAAGATATGCCATTATAGGATGTGATATCACATCATTGCCTCTGAGCTCCCCCTCCCCAAACCCTGCCCTCTCCAGGCACAGCCCTCAAATCGCCAGGAATTTTTTAAGCTGGAGTTGGCAACCCTATTTGAAAACTCTCACATTTCTTTTTTTTAAAACCCACCTGTCCTAACATTAGCCTATTGTTATTCTTAAGTAACATTTCCTGGAAATCATCTTCAATTTCCCCATTCTGGATTCACCCTGCCTTCAGTTTCCTGACACATATCAGAGGCTGCTTTCCTGCACATTCCAAGTCACAGACCTTTATCACAACTCTCCCCATACTTGTTTGGGTTTGAACAGATGTGGCAGGCAATTCCTTTGAAACCTTCAAAGCAACGGCACTGGCCATTCCCTCGAATCCCATCAATGCACTGAAGAGGAAAAACAAAATCCAGCATGATAAAGGGGAAACAATGTTCCAAAAGAAGAGGCTTTAACTGATGGACAATGTAGACAAAATTGAGCTTGGGGGCAGGACTTGATTCCCCGAATGAATTTACAGAATTTGCTTCATACAACTATTCTTTCTGCTAGCTACCTAACTCCATTGAGAACTTTGCTACATTCATTCACAAAACTTGGAAGCCCTCATCAGACGACATATCCAAGGAGAAGCCAACTTGTGTAGATATGGAACAGGAATTAACATTCCCTCTATCAACTGAATGTGCTGGCTCTGCTTCAAATGGTCTTTGGAGCATCAGCATGTTCCTACACATGTAAGTTCCATTCCTGCGACTGGGAATGTTAAGAAAGCAGTGCATTCATTCACTTTCCCCCTCTATAGACATTTGCCTGGTCTGTACATGCAGAAGAATGAGGTAGCAGAGGATGGCAGAATGGATTGCACCACCACTTTGCAAGGCATTTGAGGAATTAGATTTTTTCAAAATTCCTCTAGTTTAATACTCCTCTGCAAGTGGAAAACTGGCACAGCATGTTGTGGGATGCAACTCCCTTTTCCTGCAGGGAGTTGTTATATGCAGAACACTAAGAAACTTGATTAATTTGGCATGCAGTGTTTGATGAGAGTTTCACACAGGCTGCCAAAAAAGACAAATCAGTGGGTTCTAGAATCTAGATCAAATCAAGCCTGAATTCTTCCTAAAAGCTAAAATAACCAAACTGAGGCTATCGTACTTTGGCCACATCATGAGAAGACAAGAGTCACTGGAAAAGACAAAAAAGCTAGGAATAATCGAAGGCATTAGGAAAAGAGGAAAACCCAACATGAGACGGATTGACTCAATAAAGGAAGCCATAGCCTTTGGTTTGCAAGATTGGATCAGTGCTGCTAATGATACAACATTTTGGAGGTCATTAATTCATAGGGTTGTCATAAGTCAGAACTGACTGGATGGCGCATAGCATACAATCATGTAGACCCTCCCCCACCAACATTCCAAAGTGGCACAGACCATTCAGCTACCTCATTCTGCTGCATCTATAGAAGAGCTGGTGTTTTCTCCCTGGATATCAAAGTCTGGGTCCAGTGGCACCTTTAAGACCAACAAAGTTTTATTCACGGTGCAAGCTTCCATGTGCATGCATACTTCTTCAGGATCTTTGCTGGTCTTAAAGGTGCCACTGGACTCCAACTGCTGCTTCAGACCAACACGGCAACCCACCTGAATTGACTCTCTGGATATATTTTCTGAAGAGTGCTTCAGCTACAAAGGAATGAATACTGGACACACTCATGGCAAATGGAGTGCAACTGCACTGCATCATGAAGTGAATAAGATCATCAGAAGAATCCTGCTGGATCAGACCAAAGGCTCATCCAGTTCAGCATTCTGTTTTGTCACAGCGCTCAGCCTCTGGAAAGCTCACAAGCAGGGAGTGAATGCAAAAGGTTGGGGGGGGGAGGGCCATTCAGAGTCAGGGTACTCTGATCTAGTAGGGCTGCTCCTATGATTATATAATTCCTGTACTTCTGGAGATGTTTATGCAATATTTTCTTTTCTGCATTCATGACGCAACCATAAATGTTCTAGTCTAACCACGTCTAAAGAACGAAGCCGTGTGTTTATTTCAAATCTAGGGATGACTTTTGTGTTTCATTGGCCTTTGCAAAGTTCAGAACAATATACGTGAACAACATTTTCCTGACAGTACTAATTCATCAAGGTGTGGTTTAAGCAGAAGCCACTTTCGAATTAGTACATTAGTAATGTTTCCACTGTCAAAGTAATAATCAATGTAATGCCATCAAAAAGTCTTTCCAACTGTACAGGAAATTTTTCCTCCTGTTTACCTTCCCTTTTCCATAGCACGGATTGGTAAATCCACCAGGACAAGCAGCACAATCTGGCCCAAAGAATCCTTTGCAGCATCCAGGAATCTACAAAGACATTAATTATATCTCTCAGAGGAACTATTATTAGCCCTTATGTAGAAACAAATGATGTGCTTTTCATATGGGCTCCATCTCTTAACCCCTTATTTAATTTTAAAGTCAAGGAATGAATCTGCTCTGCTGGATCCATGTTTATGCCTGCAGTTCTTCTCTTCCAAAAGCAGTAGCAATTATGAAAAGGAATGTATGATCATTGTTGAAAACATGCTATGTTAAAAATATGCTATGTAATGAATATATATGTATCATATGCGCCAGAAAACCCCCGGGGGGGGGGGAAGCGAGGCTATTTCCTCCGGAGGAATTTGACCCACAGATGTGTATACTGCGAAGGGGGGAAATGCTTCTTCAGATAAACCAGTTGCACTCTTTGGTGGAGTCTTGTGGAATTATGGCATTGCTAGCAAATTATGTAGTAGGCTTTCTGACAGTTTCTTAATGACCTTACTGTGATGTGACCAATGTTTTTCTTTGCTATGCCTTCTTGCTAGCAAATCATCCTTATGTTTCTTATAGTAATGTGTTATGCCACACAATAGTTATTGCCTTCATCTAAACAGGTTCATCTTTCTTTCTTTTCTTTCTTTTTTATTTATAAACTGCCCTCCCACAAAGGGCTCAGGGTGGTATACATAATCTTTTACAAGTAGGAATGATCTGAACTTAATGGAAATGCATTTCACACCCAGGTCCATTTGTATAACTTTTACCATTATCCGAAATCAGAACCAGATGGCCAAAATCAGATAAAGGAGCAGAAGATTTTCCTCAGTTAGGCTACATACTTTTGCCATGGGGACTGGTATCTCTATGGCGAATTTACCAGCTGCTCATTTATAGCCACATCAAAGGTGGTTGACAGGTGATGCAGGGAAACGGGCAATGGTCCTTGGAAATGACAGCCTCAACTCATGATCCAGCTTTAACAGACAATATCCTTGAACATGGGTGAGTGGGGAAATCTGCCCCAGGTATGCTGGTCCCAATACAAAATGTAATGAGAAATCGTATGCAAACATATTACAAACTCACTAGGGAGAGGCTTGTTAAACTGCCAGACCAAGAGCATGTTTCATAAGGGGCAGTGGGAGAAGGATTAGGGGGTTTGGGGATGGGTCTGACAGGTATATGTAATGCAAAAATACAATCCCATAATTAATATTTTTGAGCCTTTATACTGTAGTTTGTATTTACCTCAACAGTTTGATTGCAGTATCTGCTACAACCTTTCTTCAGAACATTCAAGCCCAAAGGATCGTGGATATAAACACATTCTCCTGGGAAGATCCCATGTTCCTTTGGAAATAAAGTGGCTTATGAGTATTTTCCATGTACTTCTATAATATCTTGTTTGCTAGAGGAAGTTCACTGGGGATTCAAGGTGAACTAGGCTACTCTGCATGCCTGTCAGCAAAAAACACATGACAGTTTCCTCTTCTGACCACCATTATGGATCATGCGGTTCGGCATAGTCTGCAGGTTCACCTCATGATAAGGCAGAACAATAGGGGGTGTGGCAAGAATTGAAACTGTGTTGCAAACAAATTTCTTTGGTAAGGAGCCAGCGCATCACACAGTATTCATCCTTTCACCATGAGAAATGGAGGAAGGAAAGACAATACTGAATCAGCTCTAATGACTCTTGGGAAATGAGAATGAACATTACGGTCAATTACCTAGAATAACCTAGTGCTGTGAGAGTGCTACTTAGACTTTCAGGCTTGGCCTGGCAACCCAGGAGAGACGGGGGGGGGGGCAGGCATTGGCAATGGCTTGATGGCACTACCTGGAAAACCACAGAAGTGACATCATGCCTCTTCAGGAATCAGTGGAGACTATGGTAAGACCATAGAGTTTTTGGTGATTTCTAGAGAGGACTGACATCACTTCTGAGGGAACTCTGAGCTGTGGTGGTTAACAGAAGCTAGGGGCAGGAGATCCACTGGGGGATTGACAACACTAGTGCTACTAAAAAGCCACAGTTTCAAATGTGTATATATATGTTATATGCTACCAATATTTCTGAAGGCACAATGTAAGACAATTATTTTTTCCTGACAAGGTCATTCCTTCTAAAAAGAAAAAAAAAAGACAAACAGAGCACTAGAGATCTGATTCAGTTACTGAATTTATCACGATCTGACATCTTTAGAAGGATGAACCTGTAAGCATGACATACAGTCACAGATACTGCCTGTGCCAATATGGCACCATGATCTTCTCATACCCCACTGCTATGGAACAATTAAGGTCTGCGTCAGGGGTCTTTCTTAAAGGTCAGAGCTGTGGAGCTGCCTCAGATATGGAAGTTCCTCCCCAGCTAGATTTGCCAGTGCCAATTCTATCTTTAAAGCACCAGATGAAATCCACACTGTTTCCCATGCTTTTAATAACATCTAATTTGTAGGTGAGTACTTTTTCAAGGTGCATTTTTATTGTTTCTGTTTTGATATTCTTACTTTTTAAAGCATAAAGGTTAATAAAATAAAATAGACATGCAGCAAGGTTTACAATGCATAGAAAGCTTCTGAACCCAAACTTCCAAATTCGGGTGAGTTCCTGCTTTGGTGCTATTAATGAATTCCAGTTATCATAGGAATCTTAGATCACAAATTTTTTTTGCCGTAGGGATAGATATGCAGTTGATTTCTGGATTGAACAACACTATTAGTTCGTTCTGCTTCCCCCTTTCTTTGCTAACTCAAGGGGCGTGGCAGTGCAATTCCATTCAGTTGCTCCAGTCTAAGCCTGGAATAACCATGCATAGGATTGCACTGCAGATGTCCAGTATTTTCAAAGAAGCTAGAACCTTGTTGAGAGAATCTTAGCATCAGCACCATCACCATAAACAAAAATAAGAATTATTTACCATAGGTGTGCTTTGCGGTGGGCAAACACTTGTATTGAGGGCATCACAGTCAACACAAGATCCCTGTAATGAAAACCAAGATTAGGAAAGCTTTCTTTATTGACTGTGTTATGGGACACACCCGAGTTCATACCTGGCTTCACATACACTGGCTAAAGCAGAGTTACTATGTGCACTGTCGAACCTATTGCCCATTCTCTTACACCTTGCCCATAAATGTAAAGCAGTCAGATATAAGTCAATGACACTCAGCCTGTTCAATAGACTAGTGAGTGCTTGGAGGCTAAGCATTTGTGGAGCAAACAGGCACGTGCAAACTCAGCAGGGTACTGACACAGGATTAAGCACACCCTCCAAATTGTTACTTTCATACTGTAAATCTTCCAGCATCCCTGCTACGTTGCAACAGACAAGTAGCAGCTAGGATCCCTGCACTTAAGTTTGCCATTGAAAATATCTGCTATATACTTTCAGCTTTTGCAGTGGTCTTCAGAGTCTCAGAACTGGTTTTACTCAGACCCCATGGTCTAAGCCAGCATTTCCCAATCTGTGGGTCCTGACCCAAAAGTGGGTCGCAAAGCTTGTGAAAGTGGGTCCCTGGCTTTTTGCAGCTTTATGGATTTGTACACGATCTGTGCTTTAAAAAAAAAAAAAGTGGATCATTATACCAGGTAAATTTGGACTTGCAGGTCACCTTACCAAAAAGGTTGGGAACCACTGCCCTAGGTAGTTCCTCCAAATTATATGACAATGAAGAGGGCTTGACCTTTCCCCAAGTCTACACAGGGATGTGCTCATATGAGGTACACTTCAAGGACAGTGCTCAGTAACACGGGTTGGCACAGTAATAAAACACTGTCAAATAATCCGTGAAGTAAACCATGCCATTGACAAACTGGCTTTTTTCTTTCTTGCGTATTTATTTTATCATGTTGCCATTTTTCAGGAAGGGGAGGTTGCCCCATCAATCTGCAGCCATGAAGGGTAAACACAGCAGCACAGCAACAGTTTCTCCAATTGGTCACCTGCTGTTGTAATGGCAGGCATCTCCAAATAGGAACACGCAAGCAGTTACCCATGCCAAAGCCCACTAAGAGGGGAAGACTGGGAATTAAAATCGCCCAGGAGCCTGTGTCACATGAGTGGCTCACATAACATTACCAGCCCAAGCGACATGACTCTTGGCCCGGCTTGGTAATCCCAGAGCTATTTTTGGGCAGGAAGCACAGGAACAGAGTTCCGGCTGGCTTCAGAGTTGGCCACGCCCACCACAGCCAAAACCTCTGCGTGCGTGGCTACAGAGGGAAGGCCTGAAAGGATTGGGGAGGTATTTAAATGCCTCCCCGTGCCTTCCCCAGTGTGTCCAGGGCCGGCTTGCCCAGGCTTTCCGCAGTTTAAACTGCCTTCTCTTCCTTTCAAGGGGGGCCTTGCCCAGGCTCCCCGCAGCCACAGGGTGCCCGGGCAAGCCAAGGTGAGGCATGGGGTGTGACCTATTATGCTAATGAGTTTCTGCTGTTGGGTGTGGCCTATTATGCTAATGAGTTCCTGCTGGGCTATTTCTACAGAAAAAGCCCTGGAATCCTACTAGGTTGACGGTGGCAGCTGAGCAAGGGAGTGGGTGCTAAAGTGGCTACTGCTGTTGCACCCGCCTCATAGGAGCTGCCTCCTGCTGGTGGAGAGAGCAGTCCAGGCATAAGCAGAGCAAGCACCTCTGGCTCTACCCCTCCTCCTTACTAAAGGTGCAGAAAGACAGCAGCCAAATAAAGATAATGATTTAAGAAAACTCAACCATCAAATCGTTTTTAGCCAGACAAGTAATCACCTTTATGATAAAGCCATTGTTCCTTCCAAATATTAGACTGATCACATTCCATAAGAGCTGAAAGGCCTCCAGTCTCTTTAAGGGCTTAGTGGAGATGGACAGAATACTAGATCAGTTTTTCCAGGGATGTACAAATATGCCTTTTCATTTATTTTTATATGAGACCACTGGGAGCCTTTTACATTCTGACTATGCTTGTTTCTGCCGTTTCCGGATTTGTTTGTCTCCTTTAACCCTTTTTAAAGGTTCTATGCCTTTCATACAAAGCAGACTTTAAAAAATGATATATTACTTCCAACGGGAACAAAACTTGGAATGAAGAAACAGAAAATGGCACAAAGGGGAAGTGAAATCAAAACAAGGATTTTCAAATCAAGATGGTGGGGGAGGGGCTGTAAAATCCGGCACATGAATGATCCCCACATTTCTTCCATCGCAGGAATACGATTAGGGGGAAAGTTGCACTTCCTGAATGTTCTTAAGAGTTCTCACTGGGTGGAAGCAGCCCAGACCCTCAAGCATTCATCCCATGCTACTTCGCCATCCCTCTGTGTTGCTTCATGCCATAAATAGCAGCAAATGCCTTTGAATGTCTGTGCCCCTGCAGGGACCAGCAGCAATGTCAAAAGAGAACGCTTCCAGCAGACTTCATTCTCAAATAAATAAAAAGATGCCACTTTTAAACCCCTAGTGAAATATCTGCTTGTTCAGCTGTTATGACTATGACTGTGACCATGCAACTCCTGTGCCTAGAAGCCCTTTCTGCTTGTCCAACAGGAAGCAGATGTTTCTAAACCAGGTGATGAAACATAATCAGATCAGTTGGCAGGAACTGTGTCAGCGAGAAGGGCTGACTCACATAAAAACCGCAACTTAATGTCCTCTGAGAAACTGAAATGCTATATAAATCATGGATGTCATGGGTATAATGTGGAAGAACATGCACATGCACATGAAACCAAAAAATTATACTCTTACAGTCCAATCCTAAGGCAGGTTATTCCAGTTTAAGCGCATTGCTTTCAATGTCCTTAGACAGCAGTAACTCTGCACAGGATTGCACTGCCAGTCTCAGGTCAAGAGAGTGGATTTCTCTGAGGGAAACACCTGACTTCCCAGGAAAGCTGCATGAAGAAAGGCTGGCTGGACTTAGCAACAAACCACCATCTAGCTAGCACAAGGGGATGAGTGAGAGCCAGCAGAGTTCATATTGTGAGGACAGGATCAGCACAGGATTTTCCTGTTATAATACAGGAGAAAGAGATACCAGGAGATGGAGAAAGACTGGGTAGACTGGACTTACTGCTACAGCTTTGTATTGCTGTTCACTGCATCTGTGAGGCAGAATGGGGATTATTGATGGAGGAATGAAGATGCCATCCAAAGTATGAATGATACCATTTGACGCTAAAATATTCCTTTTGTTTAAGGCAACACCAGGGTCCCCCAACAGAATTCTTCCCTGTGGTGAAAGAAACACTATTTCAGGATCTGGCTCATTCCTACCAGAAGTAATTGGTGGTGGGGGGAAATACATGTGCATGCACACACACATAGCTCTAGTTACCACTTCGACAGAAAAGTTTAAAACATCTACTCATTACCGAACAAAGTCATATTTATGAAGATTAATAGCCTGATACATTTAAATCTGCTTAAACATCTTGAAAATTAAGTATAGGCTCAGTCAAAGCCACAAATATTTATCTAAATTTCCCATAGTTTATCTCCACTGGATGGGGGAACAGGTTCAGGTACTTACATCCTTAGTGATATTGATTGTCAGTATTTGATTTGCCATAGTCATAATATGTGGCATCACTGTTAGCCTCTCCACTGTCACCTGGAAAATATAAAGTGTATTTTACTTATATAGTCTGGAGGACCCTGAGTCTTGATCCAGCACTCTCTTAACATTGGCTATGTTCATTTAGACTACCACAATGTTTGGCTTTCCGGAGTGAGGTAGCCATTCTGTGTCTCATGGTGAAAGCCAGATAGGAACAAGAAGTTGGGAGGACGTTTCAAGTCATGTGGGTATCGTTTCCCGTCTGCACCTCACCCTTCTAGAAACTTTTCTATTTCAGCTCAGGAAGGCGTAATCTTCGTGGGGGCGGCGGGGCTTCAGCCCCCGCCGAAATTTTCAGAAAGGTGCTCAGCCTCCCCCGGGAGCCACCCTTGCTCCTAGCACAGCAATGCCTCTGGCCCAGCCCCAGCCCCCCCCCCCCGGGAAATTGGAAAGTCTACACCCTGCACCTCATTCCTTTGAACAGACCTGTTGGTTTTGATTAGGCTTGACATTATACCACTCCAAATCTGAAAATTAGTTCAAGTCTCCCTGACGACTGACTACTGAAAACCCTCTAAAAATGGAACACTTGTCAGTCTCTCTATCACAGGGTGAAAGGAAAGAAAAAGGATAATAATATTCGCAGTACCCAAAGACCATCTGCAAACTGAATTGGTATATTTATGTACAGCCTAAGAGATCATCATTACAAGAAAATTGTCCCTCGTTGCCTCGTTGTCATATTTTGGTGTTGGGCTCCTAGGGAAGCCTAAGAACAGGAGGAATGTCACGGAAATGATTTGATTCTCCATTCTGGCCAAATGAACCCCATAAACTGGAAACAGAGAAACCTTACCGTTGCTGCTGTGTAGATATGATATTTTACAATTTCCTGAAGCTTGTTTATTCCCTAAAGCAGGAAACAGCAATTATACAGACATTTTTGCAAAACTGCAATAAAGGGTACGAATGACAAGTGAAAACACAAATGTTTGTACATACAGATTATTCTTCAGTTGTGCATTTGGAAACAGGATTTCTTTGTCAAATACCAAAGGATGGAAACTAGTTTGCCTAGATATGCCAAGAACAACTTTGCATCCTCACCATTTTCAAGCTCTACGTACCAGGAAACCAATATTTTCACATTCTGCAGTTTAAAAAACAAACAAATGCTCCTAACAGGCATTTTTTTCATACCATCCTTTGGGTTTTTTTGCAAGTCAGAATATCCAGGAAGACCAAGGTAACAAAGGGTAAAAAGGGAAGGTACAGGAGAGAAAGAATAAAAGAGAGGTAAGGTGACAGGCCAGAGAAGTAAAGAAAATACACTAGATACAGAAGAGTCACCCCTTGACCTTTCAAGACCGTTATTGTATACTTACAAGCATTTCTGCACAACCACATGAGCTAAAATTTGTCCTTTTCTCCTTTTTAAAACTCTTTTGCTCAGAAGGATATGTTTGGAACCAGGCACTACACAGCACAAAGGCAGATGTGTGGTACAAGAATAGTTTTATGCAAAATAGTTCTCTATGGCTGATTCAGACATAACGACAAACCATGGACTGTCTACAAATAGCAGAGCTTGGAAGTCCTCAAGCTGACTTGCAGAGGCCATCTCCTGCCCCCAACATGTCCCTCTGAAGTTTAAAAGGAGCAGAAGGTTCAAACCAGTCCCACAGCCCTGCTGGCAGTTCTGGGGCCATGTTACAGGGCTTCCTCCCATTTACAGTCTTTGCCACTGGCACTGCCAGAGCCTGCCCCAACAGTCAGAAAATGATGGGTGGATTCCTGTGAGGGTTGGGTGCCTCAAGCAGACAGCTATTTGCTGGAGTCAGCTTCCTCTCCCCCCACTCCAGCTGCATGGACCGGAAGGGGAGCCAAATTGCCTCCAAATTGTTTTTAATTTTGAGTGTCCAAATTCCATAACCTGAAAACTGTGCCCTAAAATAAGTACAAAAATGAAAACAACCGCCGGAAATTTCAGCATGACAAAAATCATGCCCTTTAAAAAAAACATCCTAAAATTAAAATGACATTTTTTGAACTATACTTCCCTAAACCATAGTGTTCAAACTTTGTTCTCATATCATGGTGTGTTGCTATATCTGAAGTCAGCCAACATGTCTCTGACCTAGTGGCCAATTCACACATCACAAAATTCCTTAACCGAAGAGAGTATATGAGTGCCTGTGGCATTCATGCAGCCATGACACACGTAACAATCTACCAATGCAGTAGTGCTATGGAGTTGCCTGCTAAATCCAGCAGAGAAGTTCCTTGTCTCTTGTCAAGGCAAGATAGGCAGTATGGCAACAAATATCTCTTTGATTACAAAAAACATTGTCCAGTATATTTAGTGAAGAAGATGGCCTCACCTTGGTAAAGAGATAAATTAACCTTCCATCTCTTAATTTATCCACTGCCTCATTACTTGGTACAAATACAGTGAAAGGTCCGGGACCATTCAGAAATGAAGGCAGACCACAGTTCTGTAAATATGAAGCACAGATCACTCTTGTCTAAAATTCATGATGGATCAGGAAAATAAAAGACTTTAAATGTGTGTGTGTGTGTTTATATACACACACACACACACATATGTATACAGTTTGTCCAGGGTTCCTATGCTGAATTATGGCCTTGTGACTGCCTTCAGTAAGTTTTTCATAAATAATAATTTAAAAACTCTTTTGTTTTTTAAAGGCAGCAAAATATCCTTCTTCATTTACACAACTGACTCTTTTGCCCCCCCCCCTCAATTTTCTGGTACAGCTTTTTTTAAATAGGTAATTTCATTTGTTTTAAATAGGTAATTAAAAAACAAAAGCAGTACATAACCACCACCACCAAAGTTCCTTGTAGAATGCCACAATACTAACTCAGCAGTCATCTACCAAGGGAGGAAACATTCTTACTTCTAAGATGGTTTCAAATCGGCTGGCAATTTCCAGAGAAGCAAGAATTTCTCCAATCGTTTTCTGCAAAAAGAGAAAAAGTGGAATGAGAAATGGATAATCTGCAGGTAGAATCCAATTTCATTGCTAGACAATATAACATTAAAATGTGTGTTTGTGTGCGTGTAAATGAGCATGTACAATAGACCAGTAGTCAGTGTGGCATAACAGTTTTGGACTAGAATCTAGGAGACAGGATACAAATCCCCACAGAACTATTACATTCACAGGGTAATTTTGTGGGCTAGTCACACACTCTCAATTGGACCTATCTCCCAGGGTGGTCATGAGGATAAAATGGGGAAGGGAGAATCATGTACTCAGCTCTGAGGAATGGTGGGATAAAAATCTACTACATGGCTTATACCCAGAATTAAACTTTGTTGGTCTTAAAGGTGCCACTGCCCTCACTTCCATCAATGACAGGGTAAGTGTTATTTTGTACAGTACTGTTTTAGCCTTGGACCTCTACTAGACTAGACATGTCAGGGGAAATCTATTCTTAGGGTTGCTGCCTTTTGGGGCAAGGGGCAGTAGATCAAAGTAGCCATAGGGGACGGCAAACCCAATCAGAGCCTCAGAGCTAGGGGAGGGGTTTTTAATCTTTGTACCCTTTGCCATTTTAACGTCTCAAATTGCTCCCAAAGCTACACTTTGCCCATGGGGAAGAACATAGATACCATTTGGATGTCTAGACGTCCACCCTCCTAGGGCTGCCAGTTTTGGCTGGAGAAATTTCTGGAGATTTGGGGGCAGTGGTTGGAAAGGGTGGAGTTTGGGGACAGGAGTGAATTTGGCTGGGATATATAATACCATACAGTCTGCCCTCCAAAGCTGCCATTTCATCAAAAAGAACTGATCTCTATAATCTGGAGATCACTTATAATTCTGGGAGAATTTCAGGCTGTACTGGAGACTGGCAGCCATAGCCTTCACAGAGCAAAGAGGTTGGGGGCCAATTTAAATTGGAAAAAATGGTGCTAGGGAAACTATTGTATATCCACGTTTCATAGAATATTATTACCTGGGACGCTATAAAAGCGCTCACCCAATTAAGATAATGAATAAAATTCTCCTTTTCAAGCCTGCAGATTCAAAAGGAGGATGTGATTGAGGCTGAAAAGTAGATCTACACTTCTTCACTCACAGTGTTTATTGCTGAAAATGGTGGGGGAAAGAGATGTGCACTTTTTGCTACTAGGGATGCAATGTGCATTAAGGTTCATAGGCCCCTGCCACACGCAGGGGAAAAGGCGGTTGAAGGCGCGGCTTTTAAAAGCCGCGCCAATGTTGACACGGCGCAGCGGGATCTCACGGATCCCCCGGCCGCGCCGCCTTTTCTCCTCGGCGCGATCAAACGCCGGGGAGAAAACACGCCCTACCCGGGGGCCGGCCGAACTGCGCATGTCTGGACATGCGCAGTTCGGATCCGGGCCGGGGGTGAGCCGGCGCAGGGAAGCGGCGGCGATCAAACGCCCCGGTTGCCGCGCCGCTTCCCTTTAAACCGGGAAAGGGACAGTTCGGCCATGGAAGCAAGACGCTTCCCAGATGTGGTGGTGTGATCGCGCCGGTTTGATCCGGCCCCGAACTGTCCCGCTCCCGGACCAAATAGCCGCGTGTGAACGGGACCATACAGAACTTTAATCATATTTTCAAACTATTTGTAGGCACTTAGATACTGCTTGAGGTTCAGTGGAGGAAACTTGCTAGCAGAAGAGCTCTTGGGCTGCTTCCACGCAGAGGGCTTTCCCTGTTTCAGTCCCCAAAGCTTATGCAATTCCCCTCCCCCCCTTTTCACATGACACTGTCCTCCATTCATGTATGAATCATGAGTAGCTTGCTCCTTGGGCAAAAAAAAATACAAAATCTAGTTTATTTTAAACCTGTAAATGATGGTGTTTCGGCAGGAGAATGCAATTGGCACAACCAGTTTCTTGTGTCTGAAATGGAAACTATGCCTTACATTAGAATGAAAGAAAACACCCCCTTCCTTCCTCTCTATATTTTGACAGAGAACTGCCCTGTAGTTGCTTGGAAATTCATACGCATACTGCCTGGCACTGTTGGCACCAGCAAAACATTTTTTTCCTTAAACTGAGAGATCAGATCACAGCAATGCTGCACAGCTGTTTCAACAATACACTGCCACTGCTCCAAATCTCTGCAAATGTCTGTGAAATCGGTGGGTATGCATTTTTCTTGATCCTTCGTGATTTGTCTTGCTACTGCCAAATATTTCAGATCTTCTAAAAAAGAAAAAGCACTCGGGAACAATGCAGTTGCAGGACCTCTGTAACATGCTGTCTAGCCAATTACTTTTCTCACTGTTGATTACCATAAGGGGCTAGTCCCTTTCAGCAATTGCAGGAAATGGCATAAGAGTAGGGAATCTCCCATACCTCAACCCCTCTTTTAAAACAGAAGGGAGGTGGGATCATTCTGCAGTGCCTAGGTGAATGCGTGGGGATTTAAAAAAAAAGATTGCGTTTTTGTGCTGTTTCTCTGCAGCTCTATGCATGCACCCTCAAATTTAAAAAAAAAAATTGAAACAGGGTGGGCAGAGAATTCTGAGTTACCTGAGATCACAACAGTGGGATGGGGGGGCCCCCCTTCAGTGTGTATCAGGTGTGAAAGCGAAACCATGGATATTACTGGAGAGAAAAGGCATTCCTCCCTCAGCCATCTGGAATCTCCACTGCATGGGTGATTTCGCACACAATCACACCAGCTACCTGACCACCACAGAAAAACACACTGGTGGGAAAACAGCCCTGGAACTATACTGGGCCAGAAGTCTGAATATGGCCCTTAGCTGAAAGATATTTAATTAAAAGTGCCCTCCTTTTTCTAAAAGGTAAATGAGCGCTCAACATACCTGAGGGTTTCCAAGGTTTTCCAATGAAGGTGTTCTCCTTAGAGTGTTGACAATATGTATAATGCCGTTAGCAGCTGGCAAGTTTTGCTCTATAATGGTATACAGTTCTTTTGGGCTATCTAAATAACTGTAGCGCTTGCTTTGGATCTAAGGGAGTAATAGAGCATTATTATACAGTGAAAGCTTTGGTATGACAGAAACCCACCTTAACTGACAGATTGCAACACTTGGTCTTTTTGGTAAAGTTTTATTTATTTATTTATTTATAGTCTGCCTTTTTCACAGGGATTCAAGGTGGATTATGCAGAGTAAGTCGATACAATCATCTGGATGAGACCTCCAATAAATAATGCCATAGGGTTACTTTTGGTTCTTAAGATTCTATGCAGACATATATGAAAAGTTCCCTTCCCCCAAACACAAAAACTAAATATAAAAACATATGAGGAAATGAAAAATGGGGGACCACTGATGAACTGCGGCATTTGCCTTAGGAAATGTTATGGAGTTGGGAATTTATTTAATAAGGAATATATGATAAGGGAAGGTGGTAAGCACTCTTGACCCTGGAGGGGGGGGTAGGGCTGCCAGCTCCAGATTAGGAAATTCCTGGATATTTTGGGTGGAGGCTGGGGAGGACAGGGACCTCGGTGGGGTACAATGCCATAGAGCCCCCCCTCCACCCAAGTATCCCTTTTCTCCAGGGGAACTGATCTCTGTAGCTGCAATTCCAGGGGATCCCCCACATCCCACCTGGAGACTGGCATCCCCACCTCAGACTGGGCCTCATGTGGCTTCAAATTTCTTTGCTACTGCATGTAAATGTGCAAATGTGCTGGGAAGACAACCACTCCTTCTTTCTTGACATGCAGACCCACTTGATGCACCAACAGTGCAACATTATAATCCTAAACAGAATCTACACCCTGTAGACTTATTTTAAACTGACCTGTCTTTGTCACAACTCTCTCCCCCAACAACCTTTCTGTGGTTTGCAACCTTTAATATAAATGCATCAGCCTAATGGATGTAAGTGCATCTGCTAAAGTGAGCTTTGGCTCAAAAAACCCTATGCTGGAATAAATCTCTTAGTCTCCACGGTGTACTCATAATTTATTTCACTGCTACAGAGTTTCTAACAGGATTTTCTGAATGAGAAGGGAGTGGGGAGAAGGACGGCATGAGGCACGAACACAGCAAGCAGTTAAGTAATGTGTATTTCCCAGCTTAACCTTATTATATTGTGATGTCTGAATACAGCATAGTTAGAAATTACTGCTTCAAAGTTAATCACACAAACACACACATGCACAGAGTTCTTGAACAGCTCTTGGTTCTTGAGTAAAAGGGCAGCTGGAATTGGGGCACAGCTAGAAAGTGAAGGGCAGACATTTTCAGGTCAAAAGGTTTGCAAATGAAAAGGAAAACGTTCCTTGAAAACTGAAACACTTGGCTCCAAATAGTGCTCTGGCTCGAGAACAGGGCCAGCCCCAGCTTATTTTGCACCCTAGGCAAGGATCCCTTCTGGCGCCCCCCCCAAGTGCGCCCACCACGGCTCAAACCCGTTAATTGGATCTGTACCCCGGACCTCCCGTTCCTCTGGCACCCATGTTCTAAACACTCACTTTTGCTTTTGTAACTTTGCCTGCTTTGCACATCTGGCTTCCACCAAGGAAGACTCTGGAAAGAAAGGCACTCGCAGTCGCAAACAACCTCTGCTTCTCACTTGCCTTGACAGTTCCTTGCTGGGGTTGCCATACGTCAGTTGCAACTTGAGTGTCCTTATGTAATAGCCCCCCAACTTAGGTTCTGAGTGACCCTTCTGTGCCCAAAGGGCTAAGTTCTTTGGTGGAATTGGCGTTTGTATCATCAGAAAGATCATAACATGTTTAAAACTCAGTAGTGTTTGCAGCTGAACCAGGACAGTAAAAGTGGAGCTTACCTTTTGCAAGAAATTCCCACATTTTAAGAGCAAAAAACCCCTACCAAACTGTGGGAACTATTTTGCAAGATTTTGGGGTGGGTGGGGGACATAGAGCTGCCAAATCCCCTCGGGGGGCCGAAAACCCCCCGCCCCAGAGGCCCGTTCCCTGACGCCAGGGAATCGGGCCCCGGGGGGAACCCTGCCCCAGTGTGCACATCACAGGAAAGTGATGTCATGACGCCGGGCACGCTGGGGGCGGGGCCACGGCCATACAAGGGAAAACTCTATGGTTTTCCCTTGAATGGTTGTGGCCCTACCCCCAGCGTGCCCGACGTCATGACATCACTTCCCTGTGACATGCATGCGGTCCACGCGCACACACGCCGGGAGCCAAACTGGAGTCCCCTGCTGGAAGGGTAAGTGCCACTTGGCAACCCTAGGGGGACACTAATCCTGGGACAAGGATCTTTGGAGATACTGAGGTGTACTGTGACAGATATAAGCTTTGCAGTACAATAAAATCTGTATTTGTATATGTTCAGTATTAGTATTTTAATATTCAACACCCTTAGGAGCAACCTGGAACAATAAACACTTCTTAAATGTAGGTTTGAAAATAACATTTTTGGGGGATATACACATGGAGCAATAGTCTTGAAATTGTTAGCACACAGTGGAAGTATATTTCCAAGGAACCAATAGCAAAGGGATTTTCCCTTAGACTCACAGACATTTGTGCAAGAAAACCCAGTAGCCTGAACCCATATTAATCTTCCACTAGAGTTTGGCCTGAAAAGGTTCACTGATCCATTACAGCAACTGGTCAGGAACCAGATGAAATAAGCGCTGCCATAATTCTAAAAACTTTGAATACCAAGAGAAAGACAGAGAAAAGGAGAGGAAGGGGAAAGGTGAGTAAATAGCTCCTTTACTGCTGAGGGGGAAAAAAAAGATTGGTGCAAAACAAGATTCCTAAACAAAAACTACACAATACCATTTAAAAAGACGAACCAAATCAACACAAAACAAAGCTTCAGAACTTTTCATCAGGGACCTGTATATCAGAGGGAAAGCACATCTCACTGCCTCGCACTAGATCTGGTGCATGTGTGCTTATTTTTTTTCCCAAAAAATTTTATTATCAGGATATCACATCATTCCAGCATTATAACATATTTAATACTTTTATACCCTTTTCCCTACTCACTCCCCCCTTTTACTATTGGCTTCCCGCAGTGCTCCCACCTCCCTTCCTTATTCTAAGTTTTCTAAATTTCTTTTTCTTACCACAATTCTAAGCTTTACTCGGTAACATTCACATGAACTGTTATTTCTATGTATCAACTATTTCAGAATTTTTGCATTCTTAATAATTGTCAAAACGATATAGAGTGTTCTTCACGTCCCAGTACTTTTCCAACTATTCCTTAAAGTCCTTCCAGTCTTCAAAAAATTCTTCCGCTTCTTGATTATTAAGTTTTCTAGTCAGTTTATCCATTTCAACCATAAAAAGTAACTTTTTTATCCATTCCCAAATCTCAGGAGTCTTTTCTTGCTTCCAACATTGGGCATATATCATTCTAGCTGTTGTGATCAGGCACCACATCAAAGTTCTCTTTCTTATATTCACCTCTTCCATCTTTAGACCCAAAAGTAAAATTTTTGGTTCTTTTTTGAAATAACATTTTAAGATCTCCATTTCTCTATGAATCTCTGTCCAAAAGTTTTTTGCTTTTTCACATGTCCACCACATATGGTAAAATGACCCTTCTTTTTTCTTACATTTCCAACATTTGCTAGACAAGCTACTACCCATATTTGCAATCTTTTTTGGTGTCATATACCATCTATACATCATTTTATAACAGTTCTCTTTTAAATTATTACATGTTGAAATTTTCATTGCATTTTTCCACAAAAATTCCCAAGATGACATGGTTATTTCTTTATTCATATTAACTGCCCATTTTATCATTTGCTCTTTAACATTTCATCTTCTGTATACCCAACAATACTTTATATGTTTTAGAAATCATCTTTCTGCCTTTTTCAAGCCACAAAGATTCAATCTCATTATTTTTTTCCCTAAACCCAAACTCTTTTTATCTGTTTTATACAAGTCTGTATACCATTTCAACAATACTTTATATATTTAAGAGCAACTGGAAGACGACATCAGGAAGAGAGTGATTAAAGCTCGTGCTGAATACCTTCAATATGATGCAGATGATATAGAGTACAGCTTTGACCTGATTTACAGAGTGAATTCAGCCTATGCCAGTCAGAAGAATTTACCAAGAGATGTCATTGTTCAATTGGTAACTAAAAGGATAAAAGAGCTCATTCTGAAAAAAGCAGTTTACTGATCCCTTTGTCATGGATGGAAAGAAGATAATGGTAATGAAAGAGCTTCCTAGAGCAATGGTTCAAGATAGAAAGAAATTTAAGAAGCTCACGGACAAACTGAGACAAATGGACATAAGATACAGGTGGGAGATACCACAAGGACTGAGCTTTACCTATCAAAGTCAAAGACAGATGATTACGACTACAGGGCGAATGCTGGAATTCATGTATGAAAATGCTAAAGATTTTGGTGATAAGTAACTGAAGAACATGATGGATTACAAAGTGATATCGTGGAATGTGAATGGACTGAACTCACCCAATAAGAGGAAAATTGTGAAACATTGGCTGGGGAAACAAAAATGTAATGTAATTTGCTTGCAAGAAGTTCATATCAAAAAACAAGACTTTAAATATTTGGCTGCCAAACATTTAGGAGAAGAATTTTATTCATTGGCGGGGGAAAAAAAATAGGGGGACTGTGATCTATATTTAAAAAGAATTTGATCCTAAAGAAATCTTTAAAGACAAGGATGGGAGATATAGCAGTGGAAATGACTATGCATCAAAAGAAAACTTTGGTGGTAAACATTTATGCACCAAATGGAGCAAAAGAAAATTTTTTGAGGACTTGACTCAAGAACTGGATCAGGTGACTTATGATCAAATTATAATAATGGGAGACTTTAATGGAACAGTCAATAATAAATTAGACAGGAAGTCAAAGAAGTCAGATGAAAAAATAGGGAAATTGCCAAAAGTATTTTTCAAAATGGCCAAACAGGAAAATCTGGAAGATTTATGGAGGAAGTGGAATCCCAGAACCAGAGACTTTACTTTTTACTCAAATAGACATGAGTCATTTTCAAGAATTGATATGATATGGGCAACAGGAGATTTGGCTTTAAAGACACGGAAAGTGGAAATAATGCCGAAAGTGAACTCTGATCACAACCCAATATTATGGATTACAAAAGAAGGGAGAAAGCAACCTAGGTGGAGACTGAATGAAGATTTATTGGACCAACAAGCGATTGTGGATACTATAAGTGAAGAAATGAAACAGTTTTTCCAAATAAACATGACTCAAGGAATGGAGGTTCAAACAATAATGAGAGGACTATTAATTTCTTTAAACAGTAAAGAAAAAGAAAGAATGGAGCAGCAGACTACAGTGTTGGAAAAAAATTGAGCAAAAGAGAAGGACTTGAAGAAAAGGCCGGGAAAAAAGAAAATAATTAGAGAAATACAAATTTTGCAGGAACAACTGAATACATTAATGAACCAAGAAATCTACTGGAATTTGAAAAAGCTACAACAGAAGTCTTTTGAAGGGGCAAATAAACCGGGGAAATTTTTGGCATGGCAACTGAAAAAAAGGAGAGAGAATAAGATCATAAGTAAAATAATTGATGGGGGAAAGAAATAGTGGACAATAATGGTATAAAAAGAGCTTTCTTTAAATACTATGCAAATCTTTTCAGTAAAAAACTAATAGACAAGACTAAAATAAATAAATATTTAGAAAAATTGAATATGAAAAAAATATCAGAGAACTTTAAAGTGATGTTAAATAATCCAATAACCAAAGAAGAGATTTACAAAGCCATTCAGGAGGCAAAGTTAGGGAAGGCTCCGGGACCAGACGGATACACAGTAAAAATTTATAAGAAATTTAAAGAGGAGCTTGTCCTTATCTTTGAACTTTTGACAAATGATATAAGAGAGACGAAGAAAATACCGGATTCATGGAAGGAAGCCACAATTTCACTTATCCCCAAAGAAGCTCAAGATTTAACAAATGTGAAAAATTATAGACCAATCTCGCTTTTGAATAATGACTATAAACTTTTTGCAAAAATCATCTCGGAAAGATTAAAGATTTATCTACAGGAAGTGATTGCAAAAGAGCAAGCAGGTTTTTTGCCAAACAGGCAAATAAAGGATAATTTAAGAGTGGTGGTAGATGCTACTGAATATTATGATAAGCACCTGGAAAAAGAAGTTGGGGTTTTTTTTGTGTGGACGCAGAAAAAGCGTTTGACAACTTAAATTGGGACTTTATGTATTCAGTGATGGAAAAAACAGATATGGGAGAGCAATTTATGAATATAATAGAAGCAATTTATTCGGATCAAAAGGAAACACTGTTTATCAACACAGAAATGACAGAGAACTTTAAGGTACAGAAGGGGACGAGACAGGGTTGTCCTCTGTCCCCATTATTATTGATATGGACTTTGGAAGTTTTGTTGAGACTAATTAAGGAAGATAAAGATGTTAAAGGCTTAACCCACAAAGGTTTTTCTTACAAGTATAGAGCTTTTGCAGATGACGTAATGTTTATGTCGGAAGACCCAATACGGAATCTACCATATTTAATGGAGAAAATAAAAGAGTTTGGAGATTTAGCAGGCTTTTATGTAAATAAAGAAAAATCCAAGGTGATGTGTAAAAACATGACTGGAAAGAAACAAGAGGAATTGAGGAGGTTGCTACAATGCAAAGTGATGAAAAAGACTAAATACTTAGGTATTAACTTGACAATGAAAAATGTAGACCTCTACAAAAACAATTATGACAAATTGTGGCTTAAAGAACAACAGGACATTGCAAAATGGAATACTTTGAACCTGTCATTGGTGGGGAGAATTTCAGTGGTAAAGATGAACATTTTACTGTGCTTTATGTTTTTTTTTTTAAAAAAAACAACTTTTATTAGGATAATACACGTTCACATTATATCAACTTCAATATATATCCTTTTCTTCTTACTCCCCCCTTTTTCGTAGGCTTCCAACAGCGTACCCACCATTAGCTCAAACCTTAAGTTCTAACATGTCTCTAATCTTTTATCATATAGCTATAGGTATCAAATGTTCACATATATATCATTATAAGTCCATTTCTTTTCTCTTTTACATCCACTTAATAATTTTCAAAGCAAATCAGATTGTCCTTTACATCCCAATATTTCTCTAAATAGTCCTTAAAATCTTTCCAGTCCTCAAAAAATTCTTCCGCCTCCAAATCTTTCAATTTTCTTGTCATTTTGTCCATTTCTACCATAAAAAGCAGTTTTTTAATCCATTCTTCTACCCCTGGTATTCTGTCCAGTTTCCAATCTTGAGCATACACTATTCTTGCTGCTGTTATCATATACCACATTAATGTCCTTTTTGTCATGTTAACTTCTTCCATTTTTAAACCTAACAATAATATTTCTGGTTCTTTTTTAAATTTACTATTTGTTATCTTTTCCATTTCTGCATGTATATCGGTTCAAAATTCTTTCGCTTTTTCACAAGTCCACCACATATG
>NW_015172074.1:121883-122062 GCF_001447785.1 Gekko japonicus
ATTTTGCAGTAAAACCGTCTGGTCCAGGAGCTTTTCCCATCTTTGCATCTTGGATTGCTTTCTCTATCTCTTCCCTTGTGATCCAACTATTTAATTTTTCATTTATATCTTCAGCCATTTTTGGTATTTTTAATTTGTCCAAAAAACTCTGTATCTTTTCTTTCTCAGTCAACTTTTTA
>NW_015172074.1:122201-147954 GCF_001447785.1 Gekko japonicus
TCCTTTTTTTTAGCTGCCATGCCAGATATTTTCCAGGCTTATTCGCCCCTTCAAAGGATTTTTGTTGCAATTTTTTCAGATTCCAATACATCTCTTGGTTCCAAATCACGTTTAGCTGTTCCTCCAATAAATGAATTTCTTTGATTATTCTCTTCTTTCCCCGTCTTTTCTTCAACTCGCTTTCTTTTTCCTTAATTTTTTCCGTAATTTTTCTCTGCTGTTCCAATTTCTTTTTCTTTTCTCTACTGTTAAGTGATATCAGTAACCCTCTCATTACTGCTTTGTAAGCATCCCATACCATCTGGATACCAATATCTGCAGTCCTGTTTGTTTCAAAGAATTGAGTAGTTTCTTTCTTAATCAGATCAATTGTCTCTTGCTTGTCCAGTAGGTCTTTATTTATCCTCCATCTTGGCTTCTTCCATCCCTCCTTTGTAATCCACAAAATTGGGTTATGGTCCGAGTTAATTTTAGGTAAAATTTCCACCTTTTTAGTCTTTAATGTCAACTCGCTAGTAGCCCATATCATATCAATTCTTGAGAAAGATTCATGTCTATTTGAATAAAATGTAAAGTCCTTCGCCATAGGGTTCCATTTTCGCCAAACATCTTCTAATTTCTCTTGCTTAATGAGTTCAAAAAAAGATTTAGGGAGTTTCCCTATTCTCTCGTCTGGTCTCTTTGTACTTCTGTCTAGTTTGTTGTTAATTGTTCCATTCAGATCTCCCAAAAGAACGATGTGTTCATGAGTCACCTGATCCAATTCCTTCGTCAAATCTTCAAAAAATTTCTCTTTGGCCCCATTTGGTGCATATGTGTTAACGATCAAAGTCTTTTTTTTGGTGCATATTCATTTCTACTGCAATATATCTTCCTTCTTTGTCTTTAAATATCTCTTTTGGTTCATATTCTTTTTTAATATATGTCACTGTCCCTTTCTTTTTTGTGTCTGCCAAGGAATAAAATTCTTCTCCGAACCTTTTAGCTACCAAATACTTAGAATTTTGTTTTCTAATATGAGTCACTTGCAAACAGATTATATTACATTTTTGTTTTTCCAGCCAATGTCTTATAATTTTTCTCTTATTGGGTGAATTCAGTCCATTTACACTCCAAGATACAAATTTGTACTCCATCTTCGTATCTTCTTACTTATCTCCAAATTCATTATCGTTATCATGTAAGAACCTCAACATGTCCGATGGTGTCTTTACCATCTGTCTTTGCCCTTGGAATTCAGAGCTCAAACCTTGTGGTATTTCCCATCTGAATCGTATATTTTTTTGTTTCAGTTTGTCTGTAAGCTTTTTAAAATTTCTCCTGTCCTGCATTATTGCTCTTGGTAGTTCTTTCATTATAATTATCTTTTCCCCATCAATTTCCAAAGGCTCAGCAAATTGCTTTTTGAATATGATTTCTCTCATCCTTTTGGTTAAAAATTGCACGATAACATCCCTTGGCAGATTCTTTTGTTGTGCATAGGTTGAGTTCACTCTATAGACCAGATCGAAATGATAATCAATCTCTTCCACCTTTTCTTTAAGATATTCAGCAATAGATTAAATTACTTTGTCCCTGTCTTCATTCAATTGTTCTTCAATTCCTCTGAATCTTAGGTAATTCTGCGTTGCTCTATACTCTCCCATTGTTTCTGTTCTTTTACTTTCTTTTACCACTGTTTCAACTTTTGCATTTACATCTTGAATTTTCTGATCTATTTCTGCAGACTTTTGTGAAACAGCTTGAAACTCTTTTTTAATTTCTCCAACTTCCTTTTTAATCTTTGCCACTTCAGACACCATCAGTTCTTTAACTGAGACCACGTTTCCTTGAATTACTTGCATCTGTTTACCTAGGTCTTGAATTGCCTCCATCATCCTCTTCTCCATTGCGTCCATAGCCACCTGTAGATCTTTATCTTTGGATTTGGCCATTCTTGGTGTCGAAAACGACGATGCCCTTTGCCTCTGCCTTAACTCCACCTTAAATCACCTTTAGTTCAATAATCCAATATTTTCTTCTTTTTTCCTTTTTCAAGAATAGGAATTTTACAGTCCAATCTTTTGTTTAATTTTTCTTTTAAAATTCTTGCTTTTGTATCTACTAATTCAGTCCTTAGTTTGAGCCTCCACTTTCTTTAAAATCCCTCTTTCCTCCTCCTCCAATAGGCAGACCTCTTCGTTGTTGCTAGGCAGACTTGTAAGTTGTTCCACTTCATTGTTGCTAGGCAGATTTGTAAGTTGCTCCACTTCCGGTTCTTGCCCCTCGCTCCCGTTTCGTTCTCCGATGGCCTCAAATTCGACTCTCTTTTTCCGCTTCCAAACTGTCATCAACCGGTAGATCTTTCACCAACTAGCTGAATCACCACATTTGCAAGCTGTTTTTCCTTCTTTTCGGCCTGAAAATAACAATTTAAGTCCTCCCAAAGATGTCGGGTGCAAGAGCTCTATGGTTTTTGATTATAGAGAAGGCTCTTCTGTTGCTTTTCCTGTCCGCCTCTTAGAACTGTTCCCTCGGCTACTTTCTGTTTCACAATGTGGTCCGTCTGCTTATCCTGTCCCCCGTTGTACTTCCGGCCTTTCTTCCAAACTTCTAACCAGCTTTCCACGATCGTTCCCAGCTCCTCTATGGTTCACTGATTCATCACTTCCGGGGTTCAGCTCTCCCAGTCTCGCGATTTCATAGACAAGTCTCTTTTTCTTATCTCCACACAACCTCAGGAATGCAAAACATTAATCTTTCTTTTCAATTTTGCTTTAAACTGTCCACTTTTCGACCATGCCAGTTCACACTATTGATCAGAAAATTTATAGTCTCTTCTCCGGTTATTTCAACATGCGTTTATCAATCACCTCCGGTTAGATAAATTGGTTTTCATTACCTTCTTTGTTTACACTGGTTTCGCGCTGTTTCTTTTCATTCCACTCTTTTCCCCTTCTGTTAATGAGATCAGGGATGGCGATTTTATGCTGTATACACAGCACGGTAAGCTCCTTTAGTGCTGATTGCAATGCCCGCTTCACGGAAGGAGATCAAAGAGAAATCCGAGACTCCTCCGAGACTCAAATCTCTCCAATCTCAACTCCCCCTTGGGTCTTGCTGCTTGCCTGTCTCCCCCCTGCCTGGGAGAAGCTGCGTTGGGCCATTTATCTTGCCCAAACTGCTTTCTGGAGCCCCCGTCACCTTGAGCAATTACAAGATGCGTCAAATCACCATTTCCCCCCCCCCCGACCAGAAGCCACCGTGCTTTATGTTCTTATTTCAGACAATTCCAATAGTAAGAGATTCGAAGGTTTTTAACATGTGGCAAAGAGAAATTTCTAAATTTGTGTGGGCCGGGAGAAAACCAAGGATTAAAATTAAGATTTTGTGTGATTCAAAGGAAAGAGGTGGTTTTCAACTACCTAATTTAAGATTATATCATGATGGGGTTTGTTTAGCGTGGTTACAACAATGGATTATGTTAGACAATATGGAACTTTTGGCATTAGAGGGACACGATTGTAAATCCGGTTGGCATGCCTATTTATGGTATGAAAAAGTGAAAATGGATGGGTTTTTTAAACATCATGTTATTAGAAAAGTCTTGTTTGACACGTGGACAAAATATAAAAGGTTTTTCTCGGATGAGAGACCTCTCTGGATAGTACCGGCGGAAGTTATTAAACCATTTTCAGCATATAAAGGGGAGGAATGGGTACAGTATAAAGATATGCTGAAAGTAGCTGGCAAAACATTTGAAATGAAAATGGAAGAAGATTTGGCGCTTAAATATGGCTGGTTTCAATATAGACAAATCAATGACCTGTTCAAAAAAGACAAGAAAACCTTTGGGTTTAGACAGACATATAATGATATGGAGAAAGAATGGATGGAGGGAGGGAAAAAGCTAATCTCAAAAATGTATAAGATTCTATTGAAATGGTATACTGAGGATGAGACGGTTAAAGAGCAAATGATAAAATGGGCAGTTAACATGAATAAAGAAATAATGATGTCATCTTGGGAATTTTTATGGAAAAATGAAAATATCAACATGTAATAATTTAAAAGAAAATTGTTATAAGATGATGTACAGAGATGGTATATGACACCAAAAAAGATTGCTAACATGAACAGTAATATGTCAAGTAAATGCTGGAAATGTAAAAAAGTAGAGGGTTCGTTTTATCACATGTGGTGGACTTATGAGAAAGCAAAAAGTTATTGGGCTGAGATTCATGCAGAAATGGAAAAAATTGTAAAATACAATTTTAAGAAAGAACTGGAAATACTACTTTTGGGACTAAAAATAGAGGAAGTTAATGTGGCAAAGAGGACATTGACGTGGTATATGATCACAACAGCAAGAATGATGTACGCTCAATATTGGAAACAAGACAAAGTACCTGAAGTTGGAGACTGGATTAAAAAATTACTGTTTATGGTTGAAATGGACAAAATGATGAGGAAATTAAATAATTTAGAAGCAGAGGACTTTTTTGCAGACTTGAAAGATCTTAAAGACTATTTGGAGAAGAACTGGGATGTAAGGGACGGATTGTTTAGCTTTGACAATTATTGAAGTTGAGAGTTATTAAAGATTAGATAAAACTGTATGAATAACATAGAGAGAATTAAGTTACCTTTGGCCATTTTGAATTAAAGAAGAAGAAGAAAAAAAGAACTAAGAATTGTACAGGAGGGTGGAGCACTGTGGGAAGCCGAATTGGGGGGGGGAGGGGAGGATGGTTGATTTTTTGTGAAATTATGAATTATATTGGACTATATGTATCATATCCTAATACATTGTTTTAAAAACAACAATACTTTATATATTTTAGAAATCATCTTTCTGCCTTTTTCAAGCCACAAAGATTCAATCTCATTATTTTTTCCCCTAAACCCAAACTCTTTTTTATCTGTTTTATACAAGTCATAAATCTGTGTATAATACAGCCAATCATACTCAAACTCTATTTCTCCTCTTTCTTTTATTCCAAAACTCTTCCCCTCCTTTTTCAAAATATCTCCATATTGTATCCAGTCTTCTCCTTTAAAATTTGAGTATGGCTTGACTACTTCTGCTGGAACTATCCACAGTGGCCTCTCCTCAGAAAAAAACCTTCTATACTTTGACCAGGTGTCAAACAATGTTCTTCTGATATAGTGATGTTTAAAGAAATTGTCCATTTTTGTCTTCCCATACCATAGGTATACCATCCAAATTTACGATCGTGCCCTTCAAGAGCCAAAAGTTTCTTATTATCCAAATTAATCCATTGTTCCAACCAAGTTAAGCATACCGCGTCATGATAAAGTCTAAAATTAGGTAATTGGAATCCGTCTCTTTTGCATCATATAAAATCTTCATCTTGATCCTGGGTTTTTTCCCAGCCCACACAAATTTTGATATTTCTTTCTGCCATAAGTTCAAGACTTTTGAATCTTTCACTATTGGGATAGTTTGAAATAAAAACATCATACGCGGTAAAACATTCATCTTAACTACTGATATTCTTCCCAGTAATGACAGGTTTAAAGTGTCTTGCTGGATTTGTGACCATAACTTTTCATAATTATTTTTTAAAAGGTCTATATTTTTCATTGTCAATTCGATACCCAAATATTTGATTTTTCTTACTACTTCGCATTGTATTAACTTTTGTAATTCTTCTTGTTTTACCGCCGTGATATTTTTGCACATCAATTTCGATTTGTTCTTATTTACATAAAATCCTGCTAAATCTTCAAATTCTTTTATTTTTTCCATAAGCAGTGGTACATTTCTTGTAGGTTCTTTCACCAAAAACATAACATTGTCTGCAAATGCTCTGTATTTATAAGTAAAACCTCTATTATTGAGTCCTTTAATTTCTTTATCTTCTCTTATTCTGTCAAACAGTACTTCTAACATCCATATAAATAACAATGGTGATAATGGACATCCTTGTCTAGTTCCTTTTTGCACTTTAAAATGTTCTGTCAACTCTGTGTTAACGTTTAGTGTTGCCTTTTGCTCCGAATAGATCGCCTTAATTATGATCATAAATGATTCTCCAACATCCATCTTCTCAATCACCTGAAACATAAAATTCCAGTTTAAATTGTCAAATGCTTTTTCTGCGTCAACAAAAAAGAAACCGACTTCTTTTTCTGGATGCTTATCGTAATACTCAATTGCATCAATCACCATTCTTAAATTGTCTTTTATTTGTCTATTTGGTAAAAAGCCAGCTTGTTCTTCCTTAATGGCGTCCTTCAGATATATCTTCAACCTTTCCGAAATCACTTTTGCAAACAGTTTGTAATCATTATTCAAGAGAGAAATCGGTCTGTAATTCTTCACATTTGTTAAGTCTTGCCCTTCTTTTGGAATTAGTGATATATTTGCTTCTTTCCACGATTCTGGTATTAATTTTGTTTTACTTATTTCATTCGACAAAAGTTCCAAAATTGGGGCTAGCTCCATCTTTAGCTTTTTATAATATTTTACTGTAAATCCATCTGGTCCTGGAGCCTCTCCCAATCTTGCATCTTCTATTGCACTGTAGACCTCTTCTTTCTGTATGGGGTTGTTTAACATTTTCTTTACCTCTTCATCCAACTTCGGCATCTCAATTTTGTCCAAATACTTTTTAGTTTTCTCTAAGTCCACATTCTTCTCCTGGAATAACTTTGCATAGTATTTAAAAATGCTCTTTTAATTCCATTATTGTCCACAATTTCTTTATCTTCTTCTATTATTTTATTTATTATTTTCCTCTCTCTTCTCTTTTTCAATTGCCACGCCACATATTTTCCTGGCTTGTTTGCCCCTTCAAATGATTTTTGTTGCAACTTCTTTAGGTTCCAGTAGATTTCTTGATTCATTAACGCATTCAATTGTTCTTGTAATATTTGGATCTCTTTAATTAATTTCTTTTTTCCGGGTCTTTTCTTTAATTCCTTTTCCTTTCGTTGAATTTTCTCAGCGATACTATCCTGTTGTTGCATTTTCTCTTTTTTCTCTTTGCTGTTTAAAGATATAAGAAGTCCTCTCATTACTGCTTTATATGCATCCCACACAATTTGAATTTTTGTTCCCTGGTTTAAATTCATCTGGAAAAAGTTCTGTCTCTCCTTACTTATTGTCTCTACTATTTTTTGCTTATCTAATAAGTCTTCATTCAGTCTCCATTGAAATTGTTTTTTTCTCTCTTTTGATGCCCACATTATTGGGTTATGATCCGAATTGCTTTTCAGCAAAATTTCATTTTTTTGTGTTTTTAATGCCATATCTCCTGTCATCCATATCATATCAATCCTAGAAAAAGAACTGTGTCTGTTTGAATAAAATGTAAAGTCTCTAACTTTAGGGTTCCATTTTCTCCACACATCTTCCAGTTTTTCTTGTTCGACCAGTTTAAAAAAAATCTTAGGGAGTTTCCCCACTTTTTCATTCGCTTTCTTGGTTTTTCTATCCAAATTGTTATTAACAGTCCCATTGAAGTCTCCTGCCAAAACCATTTGCTCATAAGTCAACTGGTCCAATTCTTGTGTCAAGTCTTTAAAAAATTTCTCCTTTGCACCATTAGGCGCATATACGTTAATAACTAGCATTTTTTTCTGATGAATTGTTACTTCCACTCCAATATACCGACCTTCTTTATCTTTAAAATTTTCTTTGGGTTCAAGTTCTTTTTTAACATAAATCACAGTTCCATTGTTCTTTTTCGTCACCAATGAATAAAATTCTTCTCCTAACTTTTTATTGATCAAATATTTAAAATCTTGTTTTTTGATATGTGTTTCTTGGAGACAGATTATATTGCATTTTTGTTTTTCTAGCCAATGTATTACTAATTTTCTTTTGTTAGGCGAATTAAGTCCATCTATATTCCAAGATATAAATTTGTAATCCATGTTGGTTTAATTTATTTATCTCCAAACTCCTTGGAGTTATCTGCCAAAAATCGGAACATTTGCTCTGTTGTTTTGATTGTTTGTCTTAATGTATTGTAACTTAAACTCAATCCTAGCGGTATCTCCCATCTGAATCTTATGTTTTTTTGCTTAAATTTATCAGTCAGTCTTTTAAATTTCTTCCTGTCTTGTATAATTGTTCTTGGTAGTTCCTTCATTATTATTATCTTCTTTCCATCAATTTCCAATGGTGCAGTAAATTGCTTTTTAAATATATCTTCTTTCATTTGTCTTGTTACTAGTTGCACAATCACATCTCTTGGCAAATTTCTTTTTTGCGCATATGCTGAATTCACCCTATATATTAAATCACAAGCGGGGTCCATATCTTCTCCTTCTTCCAAGTATTCTGCTAATGCTTTCATTACTACAGCACTGATGTTTTCATCTTCTTTTTCTTCAATACCTCTCAACCTCAGATGAGTTTGCATTGCTCTATATTCCATCATTGAGTCCAATCTGCGGTTTTCTTGTATTACTGCTTCCACTTTACTGCCCATTTCTTGTGATTTTTGCTCTCCTTCCGTAGACTTCTGAGTTAACTCTTGGACTTCCTTCTTAATTTCTTTAACTTCTTTTTTTTATTTCTGTGACTTCCTTTTTGAATTCAGCCACCTCTGAAACCACTAACTCCTTCATTTTGGCCACATTCTTCTCTTGGATTTCTTCCAGATTTTCCAACTGTTTTTCCACCTGTTTCCCCAGTCCTTGAATAGCTTCCATCATCCTCTTCTCCATGGCTTCCATTGCTGCTTGCCACTCTTGTTTTTCTTTTTTGGACATCTTCGGGCTTGATAAGGAAGCCGCCCTCTGTCTCTGTCTTAAATCCATTTTTAGTACTTATTTAAAACTTGCCAATTTTAAATCAAAATTCTTAAGTATAGCCTCACTCTCCTTTGTACCTTTAGTCAAATCGGCACCTTTTTCCTTCTTAATTATCGATCTTCAGCCATAAAAAATACTTTTTAAATTTTAGTCCTCCACAAAATGTCAGGCTTTTTCCCCTATGGTTTTCTTGACTAGAGTAGGTCTTTTTAGCCTTCCACTTCCTGTCCGTCAATTCAAATGCTCCCCCAATGTTCTTTTGCCTTCCTGTCCGTCGCTTTAAGCACTCCTCCTGTGTGCTCTTACCCTCTCCGATCTTCTTCCGGTTTCCTGGCAGTCCTCCGAAGTTTCCTCTGTCTCCTTCTTCTCTTTGGTACACACGACACTTCCGGGAGGACTTTAATTAATGCAGCTCTGCTCAACAAGTCTCGCGATACTTCTCATTAGTTTCGATCTCCAACTCACTCGCTTATCAGTTTTTTCACCACAGGAATGTTAAACAAAGTATTTACTTCTTAGTTTTAAGTCTTTTAAAAAAAATTAGTTTTCCGAAATTATTGGATTACTTTCGTAAAGTTCATTACTGCTCTCCACTTATTCAACTTTCTCCTCCGACTTTTCTTTCTTAGGAAGTCAGGAAATTATGACTTTATGCTGTATTCACAGCTCGGCTTGCTCTTTTAGTGCTGCTCGCTTCACCCGCTTCAGGAGAGGGGATCAAAGTGTGATATAAGCCCCCTCCGAGACTTCATCATACCAATCTCAACTCTCACTTGGGTCTCAACAACAACAACAACAAATACCTTTTATTGGCATAAAATATTAAACAGTTGCCATTGGGGTAAAACAATCCTATAAAATTTGTGGAAAATAAATAACTTCTAAAAGCATTACAAGGTATGCTTATTTATATAAGCTCAAAATTATAGCAAGATAAAATTTTGCCCAACCGCAGAACCTTGAATTAAATTATACAAACTCATTGAACTCAATTAGAATGATCAGGGACATTTTTCCATTTTATAAGAACATAAAAGAATTTGGCAGTCAATTCAATAATCTCCGAATCCCGGGAAGTAAGGAGGTAGTGTAGCTTGCTTCCGTCTGGTTGGCATGCTACCTTGCTAAGGGGGACTTCCAGAAATTTTGCTCGAATGTCATTTAGCAAGTTACAGCGTAAAAGTACATGCTCAACTGTTTCTATTTCTCTCTTATTGCATCCGCAATATCTAATTGCATAAGGGATTTTCTTAAATCTCCCCTCAAGAATGGCAGAGGGGAGAACATTGAACTGTGCTAGCATGAAATGCTCTGCACAATTGTGGTGATATCAGGGAGAAAAAATATTGTGGTGGAGCACCAGAGAGTGGATAGGCCCATCTAACTGAGGAGCACCTACCGGAAGCAAGAGCTCTGAGCTCTTGCAGTTCTATATCAATAAGTCTCTGCTTAAGCAGAGTAAAAACCTCCGGCTCTGTTAAAATGATTAAAGCCAATATAATTAATTTTCTTTTCAATAGCCAAGAGCCAGGCAGAGGGATGTGAATCTTTCAACATATAGGCAACGAGGCTATTATGAGTGCATCTAAAATGCAAACGCAGCCAGAATCTAAAGGTGATGATCCACGCCTTTGTCTCCAGCCTTCTCTGATTAAGCTCCAAACAAATGGCAGCGTAGGAGATGCACAAAGGCAACACCAGAATTTTCCTCAGAAATTTGGATTGCAGTTGTTCAACTGCCTTGTTAAAGGCTGTAATCCAAATAGGGATACCATAGAGGAGCTTAGCAATAGTTTGGTGTACAAACACTTTAATAGCTGCTGGCAAGTACTGATTGCCCTTAGTATAATAAAACCGTGTAAGTGCAAGCACACAGCAATTTGCCATTTTAATTGCCTCTGTTCTGTGTGTTGCCCAACTAAAATTGTGATGAAAATTCACTCCCAGGTATTTAAAGCTCCCAGGGTCCCCCAAAGGCCATAACTTTAGATTTTCCAAAATTCACTGAGAGTCCATTATGAGCACAATAATCCAGGAAGCTTACTAACAATTTTTTCATCCCTACTTCGGAGCGGGAAAGAATGACCGCATCATCAGCATATAAAAGCAAGGGGACAGTTCGTCCACCCAGAACTGGACAGTGACTATAGCCCAGAGAGTCTTCCAAACAAACAGACAAATCATTAAGAAACAAATTGAAAAGAAGCGGAGCTAAGATACAACCCTGTTTAACCCCAATATTACTTATAATTTTTGGGGTTAAGATACCTTCTCTAGAACCTCTGATTTGGCAAGTTGTACCGGTGTAGAGATTCCTAATCAAATGTAACAGTCTTAGATCCATCCCTGCCTTCAATAGTTTCTTCCATAGGAGCTCTCTGGACACAGAGTCAAAGGCACCCTTCAGATCAAGGAAGGTAGCAAAAAGCCTGCTTCCCTTCCCTTTACGGTATTTGTTCACTAAGTGGCTTAAGACTATACAATGGTCTAAGGTGGACTTCCCCTGACAAAAACCAGCTTGTTCACATCCCAATATTCGCTGTTCAATGACCCAGGCATTGAGCTTAATCGCAAGATGTCTTGCGTATAGTTTTCCCAACTTTGAAAGAAGACTAATCGGCCTATAGTTACTAGGCAACTCAAAGTTACCTTTTTTAAAAATTGGCACTACTACAGCATTCAACCACGCTTCAGGCATTACTCCTGACCTATCTATAGTGGTAAAAAGAGCTGCCAAAAAGGGAGCCCACCATTCTGGGCACGCTTTAATAGCTTCAGGGGGGATTGCATCTGAACCAAGGGCTCCGAGACTTAATCATACCAATCTCAACTCTCACTTGGGTCTCGATGCTTGCTAGTCAATCCCCCTGCCTGGGGGGATGCTGCGTTGGGCCAGAACTAGCCCAAACTGTCAGAAAGAACCGCCGTCCACCCTGCGCTTTTACAAGGTGCGTCAAATTGCCATTTTCCCCCGACCGGAAGCCCGGTGCATGTGTGCTTAACAGGCGGCGGAAGGGCATTTTCTCCCCTACATACAACTCCCTTTCCCAAAACCTCCACTGAGTCCGCTCCCCAGATGGATGTTTGCAGGTTGGTGTAGAGATGAGCGCCGTTCACAGCCGAACCTCACTGGCGTCGCCGCCTCCTGAGGCAAAGGATTGGATGGCTGGAGAAAGCCGAAGCTCCGATTGGACCCGTTGGGGCTGCCTATCTGGCCGCCTCGCTTCAGGCTTGGTTGCAGCGCAGCGTGGGGATGTGGGCAGTTTTTTAAAAGAATAAAAGCCGGCAGGTCGGGCTTTCAATCATTACCTCCATTTCCAATTATCCGGATGGTAGGACAACCCGGTTAGCCCCAGAACGGAGCTGAGACTTTCTTGGAAAGACGTGGAGGGAGGGGAGGGGAGGGGAGGGGAGGGGGATGCTTGCAATACTCACTCTAAATTTTGCCATGGAGCAAAAATTCTACTTTGTGAGCTGCTGGCATTAAAGTTCTGAGCGAGCAGTTTGGCTGCTGCATAAGTTAGTTTGCTCTGGAGCCCTCCTTCCTGAGCCTAGACAAAAAGGTGTGTGCCGGAGGCTAAAAAGCTGTGAGCTAGTTCAGCTTACAGGGAACACTGGCGGTGATGGCGGCAGTGGTCGTGACGGCGGGGGCGGCGCTCTTTGGATGGGTGGCTGTCTCCTGTCCGGGTACTTCAGCAGCGTGTCCTGCACTTTCCTTTCCTGGGGCTTTCTCCAACTGTAGGAGTAACTCAACAAGCGGCGGAAAGGAGGGAGAGCCCTGGGTGGCTGGTGGGCGACCTGTGGGGGACATTGCCAAGAGGTCGTCAGACATTGGCGAGAGGGAGGGGAGAGCGCCGCGGCCTTCGAAAGGGCAGGGGAGGGAGCCCGCTGGACGCCGACCAGGCCGGGAGGGCGGGCACTCGAGACCCCACCCCCTCTCTCTCCCTGCCTCCTGTGATGCTGAGGAGGCCCCGAGTGGACCTCGACCCTCGTTTTGGCTCCTCCAGTGCTCATGAGGGGCTCTTTAAAAAGTTATAGCCGCGCGCGGAGGGTGTGAAAGGTTCCCCCAGCTCTCTGGGCCCCGGGGTGGCAGCTTTGACCTCCTATGTGCAAATTCCACCTCTTGCGTTGCTGCTGGAACATCAGCACTAGCACTAGCTGCTCCAGCAGCTCTAGTGAGGGGCTCTATAAAAACTTATGGCCGCCGCCGCTGGAGGGCACAAAAGTTCCCCCCTCGCTCCCTGGGCTCTGGGGTGGCGGTCTTGATCTCCTATGGGCAAATTCCACCTCTCGCATAGAGCTGCGTTGCCGCTCGAACATCATAAGCGTGAGGTCGTTTTGGCTCCTCCAGCTCTTGTGAGGGGCTCTTTGGGGGGGGGCGGGTGCCAGTTTGGCGCCCCTAAGGGTCGGCGCGCTCTAAACGAGCGCCTAGTGAGCGAGCCGGCCCTGCTCTAGAATACCCAGCATATATCAAAGTCCTGAGCATAAAGTCAATTCCAGGAAATCCCAAGAGGAAATACCGAGGTCCTATAGTCAGTTACGTGAAGTGGCAGAGGTACAGAATACAAAGAGGACAAAAGTAGTATGAAATCTAGTAATGAAAACCAAAAGCTATATTTACTATTAACTCTTTACGCTCCATTCCACACACACACACCCCATTGTAGTTTGAAATGCTAAGAATTCTTTTAGAAATCTCTGGACCCCTCACAGTATTCCAGGTCCCAGAATTTTCTGTAGAATCAATTGAAATCTATACTAGTGTTGTCAGGTCCCTCTGGCCACCAGTGGGGGACAGGATAGTAGGGTTGCCAGATCAAGCTTGGAAAACTCCCGGAGATTTGGGGATGGAGCCTGGGGAGGACAGAAACTTCAGAGGGGTACAATGCCATAAAGTCTAGCCTCCAAAGCATCCATTTTCTGCTGGGGAACTCATCTTTGTAGTCTGGTGGTAAACTGTAATTCCAGGGGATTCCCTGGAGGCTGGCCCCTAACTGCAAAAATCCACTACATAATTGCTATATACAGAGAATATTCTTTAATCCATAAAACAGAGATCTGTAGTCGGGCTTTAGAAGAGCAAGTTTAATTTTGCAAGAAAAATAAAAGGTATTTTCAAAAATTATGATGGTGCTGTCACTTACGTTGTTTTCAACGCTTAATCCAAAATGGTGGTGTCAGCATGGACACAGAACACATGATTAACAGCAGAGCAAGGGTCCCAAAGAACCTAGGTGATTTTTGGGGGTGTGGGGTTGATCGGACATCTTACTTTTTTATCTGTGTAAAGTTTCAACAGTTGGTGTTGGCAGCTATTTCTTTACATTTGTTGAGGAAGATTTATAATTTAGACTTTTTTTAAAGTTCAAAGGCTGATTTCACACTAGAGCTGCCTCAATGTTGCGCCGTTTGCCCCGCTACTATTGGTCAATTTCACACCCAAAGCCACGGGGCTGCATTTGACCCGTGGCTTTGCCCGATTTCCTCCGCAGTTTCTTGATCCTCAAAAAACAGGATCACGAAACTGCGGGGGAAATCGGGCGAAGCCACGAATCAAAATGCAGCCCCGCAGCTTTGGGTGTGAAATTGACCAATAGTATCGGGGCAAATGATGGCGCAACATCGAGGTAGCTCTAGTGCGAAATCAGCCCTAAGCTCTGTTTTGGGACTAAGCAAAAGGGAAATCATAGTACAATGCATAGATGTAAGGGTGTTGGGGAAATCTGCTAAAGGAATGGACTGAGAGAATAACAAGATTCCTTAAATCTACCTATATATACATTTGTGATGTAAGTACCCATTTCTCTGCATTTGATGGTTGGTGCGTGAACGTATGGACTGGCTCAGTGGACAGCATGTGGTAGTCTCCACACAGGGGTGGGCTTGTGTGGTAACCCCTGTTGCTGGCGCTGGTTTGGCTGCTGATACAGCACAGGGCTTCCAAGTGACAGGTTTCCCCACAGGTTTCCCCACAGCTCCCCCACTCAGTCCCCCAGCAACTGCCATCTTCTTTCCCTTGGACCACTAGGGCTTTCCCCATTTTTTAAAAAAATCAACAACTGAAGATAGTTATATATACTGATAAAGTGTTATACCAGGTTCTCTAAATTCTCAGCTTTCATTTTTTTAAAAGGAAGTCTCTTAGTCTCTGCCATTGCAGAGATACACCTTTCTCCTTATATCTCTATAATAAAAGGGGCTAAACACTTACGCTTGATTAAAAAACAAAGGCTGGGAATTCAGAGAAGGTATTGGTATGCCATTATATCAACATCATGATACTCAATTACCACTTTTTTTAAAAAATTAAAAGCAGGGCCCCCCCCCCATGGCAGGGGGAGGAAATGGCTTATACACACAGCAACCATCCAGGCTTTTACTGCAATCTTTCCCAAAACTTTGAATCAAAGAAGGTTTGAGTAGGGTTGCCAGGTCCTCTCATCACGTCAGTGGGGGGATTTCTGGGATGTCCCCGACACAATTATGTCACCCAGAAGTGACGTCATCGCGTTGGTTGTGTTGTGCTCTGGTTTTTGGACAAAACTCCATGGTAAAACTGGCTTCAAACCATAGAGTTTTGCCCTCAAACCAGAGCGTCACCGCACAATGCCCGTGACATGATTATATCACTCCTGGGTGACATCATGTCGGGGACGTTGCACAGTAATGTTGCTGTTTGGGGCTGGGGTTTCCCCCTCCAGCCAGCTGGCTGGCATTGGGCAGAAGCCCCGAAAACCAGGGGAACCTCCTCCAGGACCTGGGGACTGGCGACCCTAGGTTTGAGAAAGATCAGAGAAAAACTGGAGAAACCTCAGGAGGTACACAAATGTACTGTAATGCTGTGGGGAAACAGAAAACAAACAGCTTCCCAATAGCACTGACCCAAAGGCAATTAACTCGATTTGAAATGGCTGTACACTTGCTTGTTCGGGCCACCCTTGGTTCAGATGATCTACCTTAGCATATAGCTCTGTCTAAATCAACACAGAAAAAGACAGCAACATGACAGAAGAGCAACAGGATGGAATAGGTGATTTTCAAGGAAAGATTACATGTTTATTATTAATATGTATTGCAAGATATTGTAATATTGTACATAAACAAAAAGCAAAGGGAACAGTGAAAAGCTTTGGGCTGAATCCTCAAGAAGAAGCAGAAAAGTGAAACAAAATATCAGGCTGCACTTTGAGGAAACAGTGAGCATCTCATGTTTATGATCCTGAAAACAATACACTGGAAAAAGAACAAGAGACAACAGTATAAAAACGAACCTATAGCCCCATTGCCAGAAATTCAATCTAATATCTAAAATAAAAATCATGTTATTTTACCTGATCACTGAAGATCACTTGATGTCCAGACAACGTCCACAGGATCTTTGTTTTGACCATATCCTCTAGCAAATGCTGTCCAGGAATTACGTGCATTCTGCATAAACTGCTTGCAGCTGTAGCCTTGGTGGAGATGAATTAAACACCAAAAAGCAAAAGTGTTCACATGGATTCACAGTATCTTTTATAACAAGTATTTGCAATTCCAAAATACAAATAGTATATCCTGCTAGATAACACATCAACAAGGCATTCGATTGGATCAAAAGTTTCCATTTGATGCCTCTCCCATCAGAAGAAGGCTTTTTATGACAGCATACAGTCACACACTGGGCAATGGGCTGCCCCAGGCTGGCCATGGAGAAGATTGCCTGAGCTTTTTAGAAGATTGGGAGCACCCTGCCTAGTACTCAGTGCCTTCCTGCCAAAACTCATGTAAATGCTTGTTGATTTATTGCAATATTTCCCCTTTGTACTCTCTTTAACAGCAGCCTATAGAAATATATAATATTGTAAATTTTACAAATTGTTCAGTGAGGCATAATTTAAATACCCATTGATTATTTAAATGCATTATTCATGCAACGCAATGAGTATTACAGTACTGTAAAATCTTTGTATATTTCATTTTGATGTCTCAAAGGAACTGCCCTTTTGTGTCTTACAAACATTATTTTGCTTTCAAAATATTGCTTTTCTTCAGGTGCCATTTGAAGGCTATAATAGAGAATTCCTTACAGTGTGCCAAAAGATCTGCCTCATTCTTTGAAGAATAAATAGCAACCTGCCTTGAAATATTATTGAGGCATTTTAAGAGTATATGCTATGCTTTATGTCTTACAATTCACAATAAACCTAGCAATATCAGACAGTAAACATTTAAGTTATTTTTAAGGAAGGGTATTTGTGACTTTCATATGCATATGTAGTGCAAAGTCCCATTTAATTGTTTATAACAACCCTCACAATATAGGGAACCAGTGAAGAGACCAGAGACATCAGCGCTCCTGAGGAACAATCACTGGTGGCCTCCCCCCCCACTTCTGTCCCACTCCAGACGTTGCAGGCCGTGGGGCCCCCAACGAACCCCACAAGACCCTCACCATATGCCTTACCAGGAAGGGGAGAGCACGACGATCCGGCAAGGGAGATGGGAGCGGTGACCTCACCTGCAGTACGCCACACCGGCCGAGCCAGGGGGCAAGACCGGGGTCCGCGGAGCAGCCCCCGGGAAAAAGAACGAGATGATGGCAACGGGGCCGACGAACCGAGAACGGACACAGAATGGCGGGAGCAGCTGCAGAGCAGTGGCGGCGTACCAATATCCACCCCGGAGACGCCCCACCGGTGTCCCAGTAGATAAAGGGGGCGTGGCCCAAGCCGGAGGGCGGATGGGCGGTCCCGGGAGCGAGGTGGGGAAATAAAAGGCAGGGTGGAGAAGGGGCCGGGGAGGAGGAGTACGCTGTGAAACAGAGGGAGATGCAGAGAGAGAGAAACGCAAGATTGGAAAGAGAGTGGAAAAGACATTCACAGCATGCTGGCAGAGGGACGCTCCGGGTGCACTTAACCCTGTCCTCTGTCTGTCTGAGGCCCCTCACTCCCTCTCCCTTTTTGGAGCTGACCGCTTCCAGGGCCGCCCGTCCCGCCAGAGCCCGACCAAGACCCCGAGAACACGGCTACAGGGGGCGCTACACCGAGGACCAAGGGAGGACGCAACACCTTCCAAAATGCAAATCAAATGTCAGGAGGATCAGGGCCATGACATTCTTGTCTGGAAAGAGGCACGGGCATTTACCTCGAAGTGCTGAGAACTCTCCCGAATATGACCAGAGGATGGCACAAGGACTGTGAAAGGCCCATATTTTCCCAGCAATAATGAACAACCCATATCTATTAAAAGACAAACAAAAGATATTTCAAAGCAGGTCCTGTACAGAAGATATCACAATACATATGTGCAGGGGTGGCGTCTGATCAGATGTGCTGTCCCACTTCCCAGCCGACACGTTAGGCTGAATGTCTGCATAACAGCCTACACGTGCACAGCTGGGTTGTCATCAATGTTCCCTCTAAGCTGTGGAGTCTTGTGAGCAAAAATTCTACTTTGTGAGCTGTTGGCATTAAAGTTGTGAGTGAGCGATTTGGCTAATGCATAAATTGGTTTGTTCTGGAGCCCTTCTTCCTGAGCGAAGACAAAAATGTGTGAGCCGGAGGCTAAAAAACTATGAGCTAGCTCACACTAACTCAGCTTAGAGGGAACACTGGTTGTCATTCCTGCTGGGAAAGCTGTATGTCTGAAGGCCCAATACAGACCCAGAATTCAACAGACCACATGAATGCTGGGAATGTAGACAGTGCTTGTGATCCTTCCCCCGCCCCTCTAGATACTCCTACCATTTGCCCAGGGATGGTCATGGATCTATTACTTTCCTAGGGCTGTTTCTCCAGGTCAAGTAACCCAACAGATTGCTTGGTGTGGCACAATGAGAAGGGCAGTGATGAACCACAGGGGTTCAGCTCAGTCCCAGAAATCAGCAGCACGGGAAGTGACAGGCGTCTCCTCTTGGCTTGGATACAGCTGGTAGCCAAATGGACAAAAAAAGGAGATGGATATATCTTGCTTGGGGCAAAAGAATGCCTTTTTAAAGAAAAAAAAAGTTTATTCTATACACTATGTCACCAGAAATGGTTAAACAGCAAGATTTTTTTTTTGAGGGGGTTTTACCCACATGTCCTTTCCCAGTGCTTGCTATTGTTAAAAAATGTGTCGGAGCTCACATATACGGTTGTGCCAGTTTCCACCAATTTCCCTTTGTATAGCCTCCTGTAGATTCCCACTAGGCCATCCCAGTGTCCACTCTCTCTTTCTCTGGCTGAATGGCGCCAGCTGGTTCTCAGTGACTGGGACTTGTGAAACCCTCCTCACAAAAAAGTGCCAGTACCCCGTACTGGTAAGTACCATCACACAAAAAAAGCCCTGCCTTTTCCCTTTCCTAAAGCAGCCAAGTTTGCAGCAAACTGACAAGCAGTGGGAAGGGGGGAACGTAATGGACAATTACATTCAGGGGTCATTTAGTAGGAAAAGAGCTAGGGGAACTAATTGGCATAACTCATTAGCATATGCCACACCCCCTGACATCACCGGAAGTGTGTCATAAGGCCACACACCCCGCCCCCAATGGTCCCGGCCGCCGCCGGCCTTGCAGCTCCACTGCCGAGCCCCATGAGGGGCCTGGTGGTGGACCTGCAAGGCCGGAGGGAGTGCAAGGAAGCCCCGCCAAGGCCCTCCCTGGCCCCAGGCAGGCAGGGGTGGGGAGAGGCAGTGAGGAAGCAACTTACCCTCCCTCTTCTCCTGCCTCCTCCTGGCTGAATGAGGGCCGGAAGTGGGGCGGCCGGAAGCAGGGGGTGGGGCTTCGTCATGTACCCCGCCCCCTTGCACCTCACCTGGGGGAACTGCGATCTCCCGCGATCCCCCCCGAAATGACCTCTGATTACATTTAATAGTCCATACAGCTGCCATGCAGGGAGTGAACACAGGCAACTCTGACAGAGATTTGCCAGCTTCCTGACAATCACTTTCACATCAGTTCTAAGGCCTTTTATTACTCACATTACAAAACTGGTGAAACAAACCTGGGGCAAGTTGAAATTTTAATTACTCTCTTGCAATACTACTCTTCGTTCCAGATGCTTAATCAAATAAATTCTATTGGGAGTTACCAAACATTGACTTTGCGGTGTTTAGTCTGCCGAGCGTTCTTCCCCGTATATTCCGCTCAGAAATCTCATGAATGAGTGTTTTGTAGCAGCTCCTGCCATCTCCAATCTCACCTTCTTTGCAGACACAGCTAACCAATAAGAAGAAAAATTCTGAAAATTATTGGTTTTACTTGCCAACTGTGACAGCAACCAAGTCACAAAGATCTGATAGCAACTTTCATCTCTGAGAGTGCCAAGTATACACAGGATATGGCATAAGGTGGATAACGGAAAACTGAGTTAACTGAGGCTGATTGCGCACTACAGCTGCCTTGCTGTTGCGTCACCATTTGCCCCGGTTCTATTGGTCAATTTCACACCCGAAGCCGTGCGGCTGATTTTGACCCGTGGCTTCGCCCAATTTCCTCCGCAGTTTAGTTGATCCTCAAAAAACAGGATCACCAAACTGTGGGGGAAATCGGGTGAAGCCGCGGGTCAAAATCAGCCGCGCAGCTTCGGGTGTGAAATTGACCAATAGAACCGGGGCAAATGGCGGTGCAACAGCGAGGCAGCTCTAGTGCGAAATCAGCCTGAATTTATACCTCTTAGTACATTATGTATTATAAATACGTGGGAGGGGTGGGCGTCAGCCCCACCCACACTCATTCTACCATCATGGTCCACTTGGCGCCACCAACCTCAGAAGTGAGAGGGGGGGAGGGATGAGACAAGCACCCTGGTCCTCTCCCTCTCTCCCTGGGCTTCCTCCTACACAGCTCAATAGAGAAGGTCCTGTTGGCAGAGTTCAGGAAATAATCCAATCCACACTTTGGAGTTTGCTTTCAATGAATTTACTGCAACAGGATTTTAGAAAAAGGCAATAACTGACTGCAGGCCACTAATGCAACAGAGAGGCCTCCAGAGCACAAGCACTAACACAAACCACTACTACTACACAGCAGAGAAAGAGAAAACATTCAATAAACCCTAAACACTAGGGAATGCTCCACAGCTCCCCCTAAAGTTCAAGTGGACTAAACCACTCTTTCAGCAGTATTTACAGTAACTAGACTCTAAGCAGGGCGTTGCTTCTCCAACAGGTCCAGCATGTCCCCATAGGCTTGCTCCCTCTCACTTTTGAAGGCAACCTTGCAGCCTGCACAGGCTTTGCCCTGGCCACTGCCCCACATAGGAGAAGGGGCTCCTACAAAGGGCCATGGGCTACCTCCAAACACAACCAAGAAGGCCCTCCCTTAGGTTTGGCCTCATCTGGGCCAAGAAAGATGCCACCCCTCACTGCCTCCACCATTCCCACCCCATTAATCAGTTGCCTGGTGGGTCAAAAGTTAAAAGACCAGGCTGCTCCAGTGGCAGCATTGCCAGCTCTGGGTTGAGAAATACCTGGAGATTTTGTGGGTCGAGCCTGGGGGTGACGGGCTTGGTGGGGGACCTCAGCAAGTTAGAATGTCATACAGTCTCCCCTCCAGAGCAGACATTTTCTCCACGGGAACTTACCTCTATTGTCTCGAGTTCAGTTGTAATAGCCGGAGATCTCCACCCCCCCCCCCGTTGACAATCCCATCCAATGGTGATCTGACCACAGTCTAACCTCTGTGGACCTCAGGTTAGGTCTTGAAGGAGCGAGTTGCCTCAGTATGTCCCTGCCCTACTCCCTGCTCCCCCGCTGCCCAACTGAGTGACTGGTAGATATTTGAAAGACCCAGTTTCCCTGCTGGCTTTTGGAGAGGCTTCTGAGGCTGGGGTGGAGCTGCTGCCTTCACCCCACAACTATACAGGGGATGTTAACATTTTACAGTATTGACTGATTTATTAGCTTCATTTATAGTCTACCCTGAAATTTGAAACAATATAATGAGCAATGCAATAACATTGCCTAAAATAATAAGCAATGCAATAAAATTGCCTAAAAAGTACTACAGCCCTATTTACTTTTAAAAGAACCCTCATGAACAATTCTATTTTACATATTCTGTGGATGATAAAATTATGGGAGCCTTCCTGATCTCATCAGGCAGACCATTATACCAGACGGAAGCCACAACAGAGAGTCCTTGGGTGTGGGAAGCTGTTGGTTAGGATGGATCATACTGGGATTCATCAGCAGAGATTCTGCAGTTGAGGTAGTTTTCATCAACACAGTCAATGCTATTCTCTAAGAAAGTATATTTAAGATTCTGTGTAACAGCTGAAATATATAATAAGCAAAACACCCCTCATTGCAAAGATCTTGAAACTCTGAAATTAAGCCACAACACTCTCTTGTGTATTCTAAGAATTCAAATCTGTATATAATAGAAAGTTTACCTTCAGCATCTATAAACCTTGATTTCATATACATACATACATATATATATATACACACACACACGCATGGATGGATGGATGGATGGATGTATTCCTTGCCGATTTAATAAAATCTTTCCTCTCTTTTTGAAAGTTAATTTTGCCTCACATGCCATTTTATGAGGGTATTTTAAAACAAGACAACTCCTATATTCCCTCTAGTTTCTGTGCTGGGTCATATACCTAAACTAATATCTATGACAGGGTGGGATAGTTAAAGCTTATAAAATAAAGAAAAAATATGTGCTACTGAAGAGCAGCTCAGTCACTATGGAGAACTAAAAATAGTTTTGGGAGTCGGGAAGCGTTAGGGGTCTGTCATAATTGGTTTTGTAAACATCTTGATTCAAAGCTAACTCCCTAATTTTTTGGCATTCCAGTACAGCAATACAGTTTATTAAAACCTTACTAGTACAATACATTGCAGATGTACAGTACTATAAATTACTGAGACCAAAGCATAGTGTAGTGATTTCAGCTCATACTTTACTTAAGAGTTAGGACAACTTGAGATACAGTAGCTGGCCCGAGGCCACTTCAAATACACACACAAACCACACCCAACACTCACACCCACACTCGTGATAGGATTATATCCAAAGTAACTGCAACCATAGGTTCCCTTGAGGATCCGGGTGAGCCGATAGGCTGGTTCTAGGATCCTCTTCTTCTATTGTCTAGGGATGCAAAGTTAGACTCGTTCGCATGGTCACATGGAAAGGCGACCGTGTGCGCATTCGCCATTAGTACACAACAAGTACGATGCCTAGACAGACAGGAGACCTGAGTTCTAGTACCTGCTATGGATATTACTGGGTGGCCAAGCCACTTTCTTTCAGCCTATCTCATAGGCTTTTAGGAGGCTGAGCCACTCCCTAGATGCCTTAAAGGATGGATAAGACAATGCATAATATACTATAAAACTGGTACAGTTGTGGTACAAATTCTCGGTCTGTACCATAGGTAGCAGTGGTGAGGAACCCCACTTTCCAAATGCAGAGTCCAATTTACTTTGTATTCCAGTATTATGAGCTAGCAGTTTCACTATAGAAAAGATTTGATTCATGTTGCCTCAGCAGCTTACCTGATAGTCTCATCAGGACCTACTTCACACCTCGCATTCCTATCACAGTGGTACTGCCGACATTGATCGGTAGATGTGCAGCCCAGTGCAGCATTTAAAGCAGTCATTCCTGGTTTACACACACACACTGACTGAAGAAAGAAAAAGCAGGTTACCTAAATTGTGTCCATCAGAGAGTTTTGGGGGAGGATTTAACATGGTTCAGCATCCCTCATTCTTATGCAGTTTATGCATCTGCAGTACTCTAGCACAGGGGTGTCAAACTCATTTGTTATGAGGGCTGTATCTGGCATAAATGAGACCTTGTTGGGCCCGGCCATGTGTGTCATAAAATGTAATGTCAGGTAGCAGAGATATAAACTTTATAGAGGACACAAACACAAAGGTTTTTTTTTAACTTAAAATAAAAACATGCTTAAAACATTAGCACTCTTGCAATATTTTGTTTATTTAATAGTGTCTGATAACTGACACCTCTTGCTTTGAATTATTGCATCAAAATGTCTGTGCTGTTGCAATCTTGAGTATGCTGTTCAGGTATGTATCTGTAAGCTGCAAACCTACGATGACGCAGTAGCAGCAGTACTAGAATAAAAAGCAGAAGACAGCCAGTTCCACTGCGGGCCTGATAAAAGCCCTCCGGGGGCCTGATCTGGCCCCTGGACCGCATGTTTGACACCCCTGCTCTAGCACATGGTGCTCTAACTCCAGATGAGGAAATTAGTTGGGCAGTTTAAAAAAGCACTGTCTACAGTCTGAGTGGTGAGAGCTTGTTCTCATCATGGACCAGAGTATGGACCCTTCCTCATCAGCCAGAGACACCAAAGACTCAGAGGAGGAGGCAACAAGGCACCTAACACTGCCACAGGAGGCGTGAGCCACCTCTGATGTGCAGGAAGAGCCCCAAAACTCTGAATCAGCCTGTTCACCCTGGAATACCGCTCTGCCTTCTGATTTGGACTTGAACTCTGAACGAACGGTCATGATGAATTTTGGCCGGTTTGTGGTTCACAAAGTGAAGTTTGTGGCAGGTTGATTGGCATGAACTTTCCATGAACTTTCAAGCTATCTGTGGCGGTTCGAGGCCGTCTATAAACGGATACATTTTCAGACAGGCTGTCTCTGTGCAATCTAAATGTTTACCAAACTTCAAAGCAACAGGGGTGGCGGAACTTGGCGGGCATGTACAGGAGCATCTGGGGGAGGTCCCCTGCTACTTTGATGTCTCTAGCTTGCACAGGATCCATTCTATACACCCCTGAACCTGTGCCTGTCATTTCCCCAGAAAGCACTTTCCTTGGGGCACCTTCTTTGGGGTGGTCTTTGCTGGAGCCCTTCCAGGATACTCTGCTGGCTCCAGCTGCTGTCACCTGACTGGACCTCACGGTTCTCTACTATATTGCTCATTCTTTGTGAGAATTTCTTCTTACTTCAGTTTGCATCTAAAGCCATGAACTATATGGGGGAGCAATTTCTGATTATATCCCCATTACTTAAATACATGTTCTGAAAATTTGAATCAACTGCTAAATGCTCTGCTAAATAATATCAAGGCATTTAATTCCATTATACAGAAGCACCATTAAACTACTTTTACACAGCCACATTCAGTTCCAAGGACACTCTGTGTACTTTAGGCATGTTTTTCTAAGGCAGATGAGTACTGAAATTCATTTAATAATCATCTGGAATTTTCTTTAAAAAGTAGTCACCCATCTACTATACAGTTGCTATTTTCTTGTTGCTTATTCCAAATACATCAAATTCAGGGCCGGCCTCAGCTTATTTTGCACCGTAGGCGAGGATCCCTTCCGGCGCCCCCCACCCCATGCGCTGGGTTCAGCAAAAGAGCTTCCCCGAGGGAGGGCCTTCGCCACCGCCGCTCACGCCTCTCCTTGCATTGACTCATTGGCTGAAGTCAAATGCACTTCCATGTTGCCTCAGTTTCCAGTACAATGCCCTTTTGGGGATGTAGATGGCTTTAACTTGAAGGGGAGGGCACCTGGCAAGAGAGTCTCCCCACCTAAATCCTGAGACAGGCTCCTGACCAATGCTCCCTCTAAGCTGTGGAGTCTTATGAGCAAAAATCCTACTTTGTGAGCTCCTGGCATTAAAACTGTGAGCGAGGGATCCCTCCGAAAATGTCCCTCCCCACCACCGCAGTGTGAAGCCAGGCCTCCAGGGCCTGGCGTGTGGCCAGGTGGGGAGAAGCGCCACATGAGGGAAGCAGGCTTGGCGGCAGCCGAGTGAAGGGTGAGTGAAGCCTCGCCACGGCTTGATTTCAAAAGGGAAAGCCCCGCAATACAGACACTCTTCCCTCCAGCGAGGGTCTCTCTTTCAGCTGCTCCACTCCAGCAACCTGCTATTTTAGCCCCGGAGTGCCTTATTGCAGGGCTCGAGGTGAAGCGATGTTCGTCTTAGCTCAGGAAGGAGGGCTCCAGAGCAAACTAATCGATGCCGGAGTCAAATTACTGGCTCACAACTTGAATGCCAGTAGAATTTTTGC
>NW_015172074.1:148165-158205 GCF_001447785.1 Gekko japonicus
AGCGGTTCCCAGCGCCCGCCCGCCCCGTGCACGGTGCTTCTTTTCCCAGGGACAGACAGAAGGACCCAGCGGAGGGGGAGGCCCGGCCCCTTATGTTTTGGTTTAGGTTTAGGGTTAGGCCCCTTCCCTTGTGCCGCTTCGGGACCTGGCGGGCTTGCGGTGCATGCACTCCAGCGGGGTCCCAGGCAGAGCGGCGGGCAGCAGCAGCAGCCCTTGAAAGCCTGGCACGGTGGTCCGGCCGCTGGCTCCCCCCGCCGCGCACCTTGCATGCCCGGCAGCCGAAGCAGGCGAGCCCTGGAGCTGGCAGCGCTGCGGCGTCTCCTCCGCGGAGCTGACTGGGCCACTCCGGCTTCCCTGCCCAGGGCTGTGGCTCCGAGAGGCATGGCGGCGCTCAGCCCACACGTGGCACTCCCGCGGGATGGGGGCGTGGAGTGGGGGGAGCCACGCAGGCCGAGAGGCAACCACGGGCCACGTGCTGCACTGCTGCCACCTGGGCCCGCTCCCCCCGCCGCCGCAGCCTGGGAACTTCAGGGACAAGTCCCGCTTGGCAGCCTGGCGGCACCACCGCCTCCAGGACAGAGGCCGGTGTTGCAAGCGGGCCGCCCACCCGGTTAGGGTGGTGGGGGGCAGTTTGGCGCCCCTGAGGGCCAGCGTGCCCTAGGCAAGCACCTAGCTCTCCTAGCGGGTGAGCCGGCCCTGATCATATTGGTTTGATGCTCATCTCCCTTCGGCTGGATGGAAGTAGGGTAACTGATTTGACTGATGTTCACTTTATGCGATAAATATAATATGAGTGCATTTCAAATGGGGGATGTTAGAATCATTAGCAACCCAGTAATTGGGCACCTAGTAGTAGCAAAGCAATTCTTTCTGTACAAATTTAAGAGCACATCTTAAGAAATGATAGTAAAGATTGTGTGAGTACAAGAGCTGCAATTTCCCACAGCACCGGACTGACAAAGATGTGCTTATTTAGGTCTCTAATTTTAATTCACCCCGACTTGGAAAGCCCAGCCTAGCCTGATCTTGTCAGATCTTGGAAGCTAAGCAGGTTCAACTCTGGCTAGTATTTGGATGGGAGACCACCAAGGAATACCAGGGGCACGACCCAGAGGCAGACAATGGCAAACCACCACTGAACATCCCTTGCCTTGAAAACCCTACAGGGTCACCATAAATCAGCTGTGACTTGATGGCACTTTCCACCACCACCAATTTTAATCCTACCTTATGCCCGACATTATCTGTGCCCTCCCGCTCCAAGACACTTCTAGGCAGATTTAGAAGATTCACAGCATAAGCTACTTGATCTGGGTGACCATGGGCTAGTCATGCTCTCTCAGCTCAATCTACCTCGCAGGTTTGTTATTGTGAGGATAAAATAGAGGGAAGGAGAATTATGCTGTCAACTGCTTTGGGTCTCCACTGGAGAGAAAAGTGGGGTATAAACATGTAAATAGGTAATTATGGTTATTTAGTCTCTCTGTTGGTAAACATTTCAACTTTCAGAATGCAGAAGCAGAAGCTTTGTTTTTCTATGAAATGCCCTTTTCAGGTACTTTTAAAATGGCTAACTATTTAAATAAATCCATAGGACTAGAGCTGTACAATATGGAGTACCAGAAAAATAGTGTACAGGGTACCTTACAGTCAGTTTTAATGGGACAGCAAAACTGATTCTCTGTTTTAAAACATGAATTACAATGCAATCTAATTATGATGTCCATCAACTTACCTTTCCAGGACTTAAGAACCTACAATTGGTGGTGTTTTCAGGGCAATCTCCATTATTATCAACACAGGGATTTATGGGTTGGCATATCCTACCATCTCCTTGGTACCCATATTTGCAGGTACATTCATACTTGGTTGGCCCAAGAGTCTTGCAAACAGCAAATGAAGAGCATGGAGAGGACCTGCAAGGATCTTGAGCTGGAAATAATGTAAAATGAGAAAACAGAGGACCTCTGAGTTAAATGTTTCCCACCAAAACTTAGAAGTTTTGCCGTAGGAGTGTGGTCAGCGAATGGAAGAAGCAGAATTGATTGCAGTAGATTTGGATGAACTTCAATGGCCAGAACCCAAGGATTGTTCTCATAGTCTCTTAATTGCCTCGCAGCACAAAGAGTATATATAAACGGCTGTTACCTTGTCTATTCACAACACTGAATGTTACAGATGAGGGATAAAAGTATGAGAGAGATAAACCAAAGGTACATTTTCAGCCAATGTAGGTTTTATATTATCTTTACTTATTCAAATGTACTTTGTAACCCAAAAGATTCTCAGAGTAACTTATAAATAAAGAATAAAGCCAGCATTAACATTTCCACAGAATACGTTAATACTAAGTAAATCCCATTAAGTTGTACATAGATAGTAAATGATAATACAGGTCCTCCTTCCTCCTCACGCATTTGGAGCTTTGTGGAGTGACAAAGAAGTTTTTAAAGGTTAGTCCCCATGTGACCATGTGACTGAAAGTCCAGTCAGGCACCCATGACTCAGCTTGATCACAAATACCTTAGAGGAGCTACTTTATAGACCTTCCTCACAGGCACAACAGGGGAGGGGGACTTGGCCATCCTGGAGGCCCATGGAACCAGATAGGCCATATGATTGGCTTTCATACAGTGTTTGGGTTGGAATGGGGAAATCTTTGTCCATGGATCCACAGTGGTCCCCAGAAGCCTTCCTTATAGGGTTTTTGCAAGGCTTACAAAAAGTGAATGTGCAGGTAGCTCTTTGAGGATTCTAAAGTTTTATACAAATGCTATGTATTTCATCTCACCTTGACAGTTTGTCCCAATCTTCTGATAGCCTGGTAAGCATTCACACCTTGCCTGCCCATCCTTCACCACACAATGGGATTTGTCATCACAGATTACACTTCCACAGGAAGGAAGTTCTGAATTATAAAACAGATATATTTTTTAATGTAAATGGAACTCCTAGCAAGAATAAAAATTATTTCCACACTTATTCTGTGCATACTGATTTGTATGTAAGGTCCAATAAGGTCAGGGGGACTTAATTCCAGGTAAGTATTCATATGATTCCACTCTTTATAACCATCCAAAAGACTAACTAGGGGTATGTCCAAATCAGAGCTCCCCTGTTGAATTTATATTTTCTCTTTGTGTCCCTCATTATATCTTTGCAGCTCTTTGCTTGCAGGCTTGGGATTTTTTTTAAAAAATGCTAAATATGCACACACTTATTTACATATATAAGAACATACAACACATTCAATGCAATGTGAAAACTGGGTGGGTGTGCTTTGAGACACCTCTATTGTGTTTGTGGCTCACACAGGAAAACTCCTATGATTGTGCAGATGCTGAGTGCTGCAAGGTCAGAAAAATAACTACCTCACCCTCCAAAAGGAAATTCAAGGAGGAAATTAATGGTGTCTATGGTGATTGGAAGAACATAAGCAAAATCAGCATGAAAAGGTTTTTTAAATAGGAAACCATTCTTAATAATGGTGAAAGAGGCAGGCCGATGGTTGGAATGCATGATAGCAGGAAATCTTGCTCCAAACATAATATCAGAAGAAAGTTAATCGTTTAATTATGTACCAACTTTCATCGGCCAAAAATGAGGAGAAGTAATTTAACTATTTGGTACCTCCAAGAACAAGTTACTCAAAAAATGACTGTGCTAGACACAGTCTAAGACTGGGTCAGCTGCTGCTGAAGTCTTTTTCACAGCCCTCCTAAGCAAAAAACAGCATGAAACAGCTATCAGTCTCAAGCCACAACCTATGTATGGCGCTCATTCTACAGCAGTTTCTACAAAAGAGGCACACTAGCCTATGATTTCCAGGCAATCTGGGATGCAATCCAAGTCATTGTACTCCCAAGAAACTGCATTCTTGCTCTGTCGAATGGCAGCCTTTCAGAGGCCAGTATTGCTCATAAAACCTTCCAGGATTATAAGAAACATTATAGAACAAGTGATTACCTCATCATTTCATTTAACAAAATACTTCAATCAAGAGAGCTAGACCTGAACCACTCAACAGGGACACTACCCCCAGCAGTGGCATAAAACACACCAGCTATCTCTGAGACACGTAACCTGAAAACCAACACATGTTGGGAAGTCTAAGAGAAGGAAAACACATGTACCTTGATCACATTTGGGGCCAGTGTATCCACCATAGCAGGTACACCGTCCATCACCAGAAACCCCATGGTTGCAGACTCCATGCTGACACTCACAAACTATCAGAGATAAGGCAAACAAAAGTTATATACACCTTGCAAAACTGGAGCCATTGTACCCCTGGGCCCAATATACCACAGTCACTATGAACTTACTTATACGCTTCCCCATATGGACAATGTGAAATAAGTAGGAATGGGTAGAAAAAGCCCAGCTGTTTGATCAGCTTGCACAGCAGCATGATTGGTCTGCAAATGAAGTTCTCATTAACCAGAAGTGGATGGTTTATAATATCCTGTGAGACAACAGCAGTCTGCTACGTACCTGAGGGCCGTTTCTATTTCTAAGATATTGTGTGTGTGTGTGTGTAATTTAAATAACCATTTTAACCATTTTAAGGATAGAATGCAATGACAAATCTCTAAACAGATGTGAAAAAGAGCCATGGGAAACTATGTATAATAACCACACAAGGGCGCAATTCAGAAAAGTGCTATGTATGCCAACATCCAAATATACAACTTTTAAAAAATATCAGCTTCTGTGCAACCTTTTAAGTTACTCAGAAATTTCAGACAAAATGGAAAAGTTGGTGATTCTTAGCTAACTAGAAAACTGGTCTGCTAATTGCTTTTCATTTCAGATCAGTAGAGGCTATAATCAAAAGACATGGCATATGAAATGCTTATTTTCATACATTGCAAGTAATTAATTTATTTACTTCACCCAATTTGCATGTTGCTTTTTCATTGTATGACTGTTTATGAGAGTAGTTTAAAGTATGCTTGTGTTCCACAAAGGAAATAACTAGGCAGCCCAAGCCACAGATTCATGGAGCAGTGGGAAAAAGACTCTTCGCACCCACTCGTTAACATAAGAACAATAGAACAGCCCTACTGGGTCAGACTAAAAGTTCATTAGGTTCAGCATCTTGTTTCCTACAATGGCCAACCGGATTTCCTAGAAGCATCAGAGCGCAGCATGAATCCAATATCTCTCCCCCTGCTGTTGCTCCCATCCAGCTGGGAAAGATGCTCCTAGAAAAGGATATTTCCATCAACATTTTCCCACTTTAATAGCCTCATTCTTCTCCAGTTGAGAACTTCTCAGTATAGCTGAACAAGATTTTCTATTTACCAGACTGGCAATCAGGGCCAAAACGAGTCTCATCCCGGCATTCTTGGCAAGCATAGCCTCCATAGTTGTCCTATATAAATCAGCATAGACAGTTTTTAACATTTTTATTTATTTATTTATTATCAAATTTATACCCCGCCCAAGACACTTCTAGGCAGATTTAGAAGATTCACAGCATAAGCTACTTGATCTGGGTGACCATGGGCTAGTCATGCTCTCTCAGCTCAATCTACCTCCATAGCCTCCATAGTTGTCCTATATAAATCAGCATAGACAGTTTTTAACATTTTTATTTATTTATTTATTATCAAATTTATACCCCGCCCTCCCCGCAAAGCAGGCTCAGGGCGGCGTCCAACACGACATATCAACAGCATAAAAACAGAATTATTAAAAACACTGTCACTTCTATAGCCCTTCAAATACAGTCATGCCATGCCATGTAAATATGATGCTTTAAAGTCATCCTGGGTTAACTGTAGAACATTAAAAATTATCCATACACAGCCACTTTGGCAGTGTCTACTTGTGGCATACAGCAATATGGTTTGCTCGCCTGGTGCTGTCGTTAGTAGGCTTCTCTTGTGTCTATGACAAGTGACGGACAATAACTTTAGGCATGGAAGATCAAGGCTATTTAAATCAAGAAGAGAAAAGATCGTTCTAAATCATTATTCTAAATTAAGCTTTCCATCTGTGTTTCAAATACCTCCTAATAAAGGTACTGGAAGCTAAGCAAGATCAGTCCTGGTTGAGTACTTAGATGGGAAACCATCAAGAGAAACCAGGGTCACTATGCAGAGGCAGGCGATAGCAAACCACCTCTGAATGTATCTTACCTTGAAAAGCCTACAGGGTCACCGTAAGTCAGCTGTGACTTGATGGCACCCCCCCCCAAGCCCCACATCTCTTTATGGGGTATGGGGAAATTATAAAAAAGAAGACAAAATTTTTTACATTTTGTGATTTTGCCTTGTTTGCATCTATCCTCTTTAAAAAGCAAACCCTGTTGAGGGTTTCATCTAAAAGCATAAGAACAGATCAATAAGAACTCCTTTGTGATACTCTTAGTATGCTAATGGAAAACGGACATGGTCCCACCACAGTGAAAGAGGCATACTTAGGCCTGCTCTACACATGCAGTAGGATGAGGTGGTAATGAGGGGGCAGCATGAGCTCCATTTTACTTATTTATTTATTTATTTAAACCATTTATTAGCTGCTTTTCTTCCTTAGGAGCTCAAGGTGGCTTACAAAATAGATAAAATACCTAAAGTACATTAAAAAAAAAACCCATAAAAACCAAAAATTTAAAATCACAGTTCAGGATTTCAAGTAGACTTAACCAAATACATTTTTCAATAAAACTGTCTTTAGCTGTCTCCTCGAGTGAGGGGGCCAGGCAGACTTCCCTGGGGAGGTTGTTCCATAATTGTGGGGCTGTCACTGAAAAGGTCCTCTTGTGTACCCACCAAATGGTCTTCTTTGTTTGATGGGACAGACAGGAGGGCTTCTCCTTGTGATCTTAATTCGCAAGCGGCAACATATGGGAGAAGACAGTCCTTCATATGGGAGAACATATGAGAGAAGACAGTACCTGGTCCCAAGCCACGTAGGGCTTCAAATGTCAAAACCATCACCCCGAATTGGGATTGGGAGTGGATCAGTAGCTAGTGGATCGGTAGCCAGTGTAATTGCTGCAATATCGAGGTCATGTGCTCCCAATAGCTGGCTCTGACCAGCAGTCTAGCTGCAGCATTCTGCACTAGCTGCCGCCTCTGAGTGCTTCATAAGGCTAGCCCCAAGCACAGCACATTGAAATAGTCCAGTCTAGATGTAATTAAGGCATGGGTCACTGTGGCTAGACCAGGAATGGACACTGCTGCTGACACACCAGCCAAAGCTGGTCAAAAACACTCTGAACCATGGCAGCCACCGAGTTTTTTAAGGTGACTGCTGTGTCAAGTAGCACTCCCGATCTGTGAATTGGGCTTTTCCATGGGATTATAAGCTCATCCAAGACAGGAGCGATCTCAGGTCCCTGGTCTGGCTTTCTACTAACCCAGAGCAGCTCTGTCTTGTACCACGTCAGACTGAAGGTGAAGAGTTATGTTTCTCATTACTTTCATAATTCCCGGACAATAGCAAACTTACACAGTATGTGAACATCTAGGCCAGAACTTCTCTCTTTCTGACATGTTATTGTTTCGTTGCAGGAAGATTTTTTTACATTGGGGATACATTAAAAATGAGAGTTCCCCACTGAATTGATGCAGCCTATTCTATCACCCAAAATTCTCTCCCCTCATTCTGCTGCACATGCAGATCAGGCCTTAGTTGATAGGTAGGCATCTCTTCTCAGCCCAAGGCAACATGTTCTTTGTTCTACAACAGGAAGGAAGCCCAAATTTACTCGCTCAGAATTCCAGTGAGGAAAAAATCTAGAGCTCCTGTGGGGTACAGGGATTTGTAGTTTGTAGTGCAGAGGCCTGTCGTGTTTCCTGACAATGTTTACAGCCATATTCACAAGAAAACATGCAAGCACCACTCCTACTACTTGTAAGTGACCCCAACTGACCTTGCAGAGGCAAGTTCCATTCTGTGCTATGCCATCCAAACAGGTCCCATGGTCACTGCACGGTTTCCCAGATATACTCGGGCATTCTGGCAAAAGAGAGCCAAACCACCGTTCTTTAGAATAAAATGAATACTGGCTCCCTTCTGTTATTTCCTGTCCTTAATATATTTGTTACCAGGGGTCTTGTTGTAGAAAAAGAGCTGCCGGAGCTCATTAGCATAACTCATTAGCATAACTTATTTGCATATGCCACGCCCCCTGACATCACCGGAAGTGACAGAAGGCCACACCCCCTGACATCACCGGAAGTGTGTCAGAAGGCCCGGCTACTTACCCTCCTGCTTCATCCTCATTCCCAAACGGAATGAGGATCGAAGCAGAGGGCGGGGTAAAGAAGGGGGCGGGGCTTCACCACGTGACCGCCCCGCCCCCTAGAGGTTCTCTTCCGGAGCTCCGTACCTGAGAGCTCCCCCCCGACTAGAGCCCTGTTTGCTATGACACTTTCCATTGCCACTAAGCCAAATGGATCTTAGACTAGGGACAGTTTGTTTGTTTGTTAATCCACACAGCACAAGGGTGGTTTTTTTACAGTGAAGTTAATAGAACCTGTTCTGATGCCTCCATTTTTGTAGATGCTATGGCCACTCATTTGTGCTTCAGGACCAATTAGCAGATCTACCTAAAGTGGACCTGAAGGCTGTGGAGCAGCTCAAAGCAAGAGAAGATGGAGTCTGAAGTCCTGTAGGCAATACTTCATGGACTGGGCAAGGGCAAAAGTCCAGGCTTCTCATACTGTGTGGGACCAATCCACAGTCTTCGTGCTGCCTGCCAGTTGTAAGGGCCAGTGGTTTTTTTTTTTAATATTTATTTATATATTTTTGTTATACACAACATGTAAATACATTATCAATCAATAAACACTTTACCTTGAGTCTGTTATTAATTAGTATTGTTTATCCAGTTGTATAATCTCAACCATTTTTTCAAAAAGAAATGTTCCCCTTTCCCTTGAATTAACAAGCTTAACTTATCAATTTCTGCTAAATTTAACAACTTTGAACTTATCTCTTCCCTACTGGGCGTTTTTTCTGTTTTCCAATATTTGGCCAGTAGTATTCTCGCCGATGTTATTATAAGTGTCGCTATTTGAGTATCAACATAACTGAGGCTTTCCGGAATTATATTCAACAAGTATATTTCTGGATCTAGTGCTAAATAAATGTCCATAATTTCCCAAATTATTCTTTGTATTTCCCCCCAAGTCTCTCTTTGCCAGGTCCCATCCCCACACCACAAGGTACCTGTTTCATGATTCAGGGCCCTTAACTGGCTGGAATCTGATGCACTAAACTAGAAGCCTTACCATAGCATTCAGAACCCCAGTATCCCGGGCAGCAGAGTTTCTCTTCAATTTCCTTTTTGCAAGTATGAGTGCAGCCCAATAGTGAAAGCACATTCTCTTCCAGCTTTACTGTATAACTGAAATATTAAACAAACAAACAAACTCCTGACCAGTGATCATGAGCAGCAATATTCTATTAAAATGTTACTCCCTAGGGAAGCTGAAATTTAAACTAGAAGTTATTCCCACCATCTGGTAGAGTTGCAGATATACAACTTCTTTGTCCTATTCTCAAACAATGGGTGATTTGCATCAGGGTAAAGCAATCAAAATTAGTCTGCCCAAATCTAAACTTGATCACAAAGAGTAAGGCTGCCAAACCCCATCCAGACCAACCGCATTTGATAATACTGTATGACATTTTTGCAAGGACAAATTGCTTTGTTAATGTGCCTTGGGTCCCATGGGGGAAAGAGAAAGGCTAGAAAAAACGGAAATAGATAAATAAAGTAAATGTCTTGGCCACTGGCATAGCACTTTATGCCCACATGTATATTGCAGAACAGAAAAGCAGGTTCCATGGATCTTTTTATTGCCCTTTGCTGAATCATTATGGGTCCACCTAGTGTTATATTCTATTTCCAGTAAAGGCAAAACCAAAAGGTTGACAAAGGATACATTAACATATAGAGGTACTGTACCCAAATATATAACTAAAGTACAAAACGAAGCTATGGTAAAGTTTCCACTTCATGTATCTGCCAATAGCTGTCAGAGAACATATCAAGCACTTGAAAGAATGCAGTAATCGGA
>NW_015172074.1:158296-166282 GCF_001447785.1 Gekko japonicus
TTTAACCTTAAAACATAGGGCCTCGGTCACACGGGCAGGGAAAATGCGGGGGGGGGGGGAATCGTGGCTGTTTGCCCCGGGGCAAAGTAATGTGCGGTTGCGCAAACAGACATCCCGTGGAGGTCCCATAGTAGGGGGGAGGTGCCGATCACACCACAATCCTGCGGCGCGGCAAAGAAGCGGCGTGCTGCGGCAAATGGGTGGGGGGGTTTCCTGTACACTGACGTGTGCGCATGCCCCGTTGGGTGCTTGTGCGCATCCTGAGGACACTTGAAAAAAAATTTTTTGCGAGGGGACATGGGCAGGCGCCGGATGCCATGGGATTCCACAGGAAACGCGATCACGCGCCCGCCCTTGCCCTGCGGTTTCCGGAAACTAGTACCTCTGAGGTACTAGTTTTTTACTGCGCATCTTCGGAGTGAAGCCTCGGGTGAGCCACGGGAGCTCTACGCTTCCCAGATGTGGCAGTGAGATCGTGCCCGGAAAATCCGCCTATCTTCCGTCTCTCTAGCGTGCCTAATGCTCCGTGTGACCGCAGCCTAGATATCCCTGTAAGTCCTCTCCTGTACCTACAGAGGAAAAATACACAGCTGCTGAGAGGGTATGAAAAGGTCTACTGGGGCTGCTGCTGGCAGAGGTATGCTTGTATATTGCAAGGGAAGGTGCAATGCATTTCAGTGCATGCTGCACATAGAAACATACTGCCCATGCACACATATGCCTCAAGTCCCTGTCAGTCAGCAGCAGACCACCCAGTGTTATGGTAAAGGGCAAGTTTTCTCCTTTCCTCTATAGCGTGCCCAAGTGCAGCAGTTTACTCTTCCTTGCAATGGTAACCACTTACAAGCAGGGCTGGCTCCCAATTTTGGAGGACTCTAGAGAAGATGCTATGCATGCCACCAACTCATGCTCAAGGTCTCTCCTGGGAGAAGGGAGCAGAGTGTGACATGTTCACTTTCCTCCATGCCCCAATCAGCACAGGCAAGACTAAAAGACATGTGATGTCCTCTCTCCTAGTCCCTTTCCTAGCATGAAATCATAGACTCTCTCTGAGGCCCTGTGACATCACAGAGGTCTTTAGGGTGATCTCTGATTCCTAAAGGGCAGGGGCAGATGGGGAGGCAAAAACAGCCCCGGAAAGAGGTCCACCCCTCAATGAAGGGGAAAAGGCGCAACAGTCAGCAGGCTCGTGGTGACTGCTCGTAGGTGGCTGGAACAGCTGGCTCATTTGCCACCATGACTGTTCACCAGCATGGCTCAGGCAGCCAGCTCATTCGCTGTGGCAGCTGTTCACCAGAGCAGCCCAGGAAGCCAGATTTCCTCTCAACATGGTGGTGGCTTGAGGGTGGCTTGCACAGTTGTATTGTACACCATGACAGCAGCTTATGCGGGCAGCCAACTCTCTGGCTGCAATGGCTGCTCGTTCACCCTGTACAGGACAAGGGCTGGTGGCTCTCTCACTGCCATGGCTATTTGCCCAGTCTGCACCCGGAAAGGGACAATGACTTGCTGCAGTGGCAACTGTGAGGGCTACCCCAACCGAGGCGAGGGTCGCCACCTGCTTGGGACAAGGGTGGCCTCAGCAGGGAGGACTCAGACCCCCCCCCCCAGCCATCAGTCTATTGGGACTTTTCCCAAGTTGCCCCTGCTAGTAGGAAGAAATGAGTCTAGGTCTCAGCTGGCAGTGGGTAGGGATGCCAAGTTGAATGAAATAAAGCCAAATGAAATAATAAACTCTGGCTTCTGAAACTCCTGGAGATTTCAGGATTGTGCCTGTGGAGGGCAGAGCTTGAGAGATCAGCATGGATATGATGTTATAGAGTCTACCCTTCAAAACAACCTTTTCCACCAGCAGAACTACTCTCTGTAGTCTGGAGGGAGATCAATTGCAATTCCAGGAGAACCCCAGGATCCACCTCTGCAAGTTGGCAACACCAACAGTGGGCACCCCGCCAGGCCACATGCCTTGGACAATGCCTCACTCTGCTATCCCTTGATGCTGTCACATGGGAAGCTGTAGAGGGACAGGCTCAGGACACTGCTAGAGAGGAAGCTAAAATCTATTCTCTGATCTTGGAGAGTCCATCCATTAGGAATCAAGCCTATTTTGCCATGACCTGGATGGCCCAGGCAAGCCCGATCTCATCAGATCTCAAAGGCTTAGCAGGGCTGACCCTGGCAAGTACTTGGAAGGGAGACCTCCAAGGAATGCCAGGGCTTGCGACGCAGAGGCAGGCAATCAAGCCACCTCTCTGAAAATGTTGAAGCCCCAGTAAGGGTCGCCAGAAGTCACCATGACTTCTAGGCTCACAAGCGTGTGCATGCGCGCGTGCGCGCGCACAGACACACACAAATACTTTTTTAAAGGGGAAAAATGAATCAAGCCTATTTCTATCCATGCTAAGCTCACAAGCGTGTGCACACACACGCGCACACACGCAAATACTTTTTAAAGGGGAAAAAATGAATCAAGCCTATTTCTATCCATGTAGCCCCATCAAGAGTTCTGTTTCTTGGTTACACTATAATGTTGGGACAAAATGTTGAGAACTGGCACAAAAGCTTTAGGAGAACAGGAAGTAATGATTCATGCTTCAACCTGAGAGGAAAAGAAGGAAGTCCAACCTGCAGCCTTTTTCTGTAGGCCCAAAGCTTATTCTCGCCCACCCTTTGGGGCACTGCAGTCTGCTAGCTACAGCACAGGAAGTACAAGGCGTGTTCTGTGTAAAGGTCAGCTTCTTGTTGCATCGCATAGACTTTAACTGGAAAGCAGGAGGAAAATCATGTGTTAGATTTATGTAAAGACACAACTTCTCATTAAAAACGAAAAAAGTTAGCCGTCATTTGTGATGCCCACATAATTTCTCTATCTCAATACAGAGGGGAAGTAAAACACCAGATGTATGGAATCTATGTAGAGGAACCATATATGTTAAGATGGGTAGTTTTGTTTGTCTGTAGCAGCAGAAAAGAGTAAGAGTACAGTAGCACCTTAAAAACTAACAACATTTGTGGTAGATTCAGGTGGGGTGGCGGTCTTAAGCTGCAGAACAAAGTTTGAGTCCAGTGCCACCTTTAAGACCAACAAACTTTTATTCACAGTATAAGCTTTCATGTGCAAACACACTTCATCAGACACAGTGGAAATAACCTCCTCAACCAATACATATAGGGGGTCGGATGGGGGTTGTTGTCAGGAAGGACTGTTTACAGTCAAGATGCATAAGTACTGGGTGATTATAGCTGAGATTGGATGTAAGAAAGATCTGTGAGTGGCAGTAAATTAGCATACAAATACAAGAATTAACAAACAGATGTGGGAATGGCACCTACAAGACAAATACAGTTGAATTCTGGGTACAATCAAGAACTGAGAGATGTAGGCTGTGGTCGCACAGCAAGGTAATTGCGATTTGTTCCTGCTATAAATTTAATCGGGAATATTTTTTTTTCCGGGTTGGGATGATCACACATCCCTCGCATTCTACGAGGAGGCTCTGGGCACCGTTTAAATGCAGTCGGCCCCTCTCTCTGCTGCCAGCTCGCCTGCCAGCCCACCCGGCACTTCCATCCCTGCCCGCCCGCCTCCCCTCCCCAGCAACTTTCCACACCACCAGCCCAGCACTGCTGGCAAGCTGGGCGAGCTCCCCGGCGCCAGAGGCTCCCTCCCTCCCTCCTAACGCCGCATCGGGGACTCCTGGGGTGGGCAGGATCATGAGCCCTGCCCTGGATGGGCGCTTGAATGTTTAAATATAGAATTTATTCTGCGTGGGATTGCTCATGCGCTCAAAGGTGGCAGCTGGAAAAAAAACCTTATTGCGCAAAGAACGGTCAGACGACCCTAATGGCAATCACTGCGAGAGATGGCTGCCTAGATCGGTGAAATCGTGGATTCAAAGCGCAAGTACCCGAAAAGTACTTGATTTTCCCGGTGCAGGAAAACACGGTAGAGAACTGAGAGGGTTGCGCGAGTGAGCCTGCTTCAGCGCGGGAGGTGGATTGGCCCATCTGATCAGCAAATTTAAATGTGAGAGGGAACAGCAGTGAAATCAAAACGACTGTGTGACTGCACCCTTAGTATGTACATTCCTTCAGATTCATAGAAATAGATTTCCTCAAATATTGCGTATAGGTGAGGGGCGGGGGGGTTTAAGTTGCCTGGAAGAGCTAATTAGAGTCAAGGTGCCTAGGTAACTGAGCAATAAATACTGCTAAGGTTGGAATAACACATTAGGTAAAACTCTCTGTTTTGCACTCAGACATGCACACACATATAGATACAGGAAATATTACCTTCCTAAACACACAGGACTATCTAGGAGGCTATTGCTCATTTGTCAATGTAATCCAGCAATGATGACCATATCTTGAAATCTTTAAGAGTTCACTGCAGGCACAATCACTCAGATAACAGCATTACAGTCTGGATGTCTAACCACACATCACGAGCAATAACGGTTAACATTTTGTGGCACGTTTTTAAAAAGAAACACAGCGTGTGTATGTGTTTGAGGTGGGATTTGGCAATGAGAAGCAGTGAAGTGGTGTTTAACCCTTTCCCTGACCACAGTGTCTCTGATCCATATCACATCTAAATGGCATTCTCCAACAGAATTCAAAGCCCTTGTACAAAAACTTTAGGCATGGGAAGTCTTTGGGAAATTCTCCTCTCCAAACTCCTGCTTTTCTTAAAAAAACAAAACCAAAAGTGCCAAGGCTGGGATCTACAATCACAGTAGGACTTACAATTAAATCCTGAGTGGAAGTTCTCCAATTTAAGCCAAATGTGTTTAGACTGGAGTAATTCTGCACAGGACCCCGAAACTGGCCTCTGTGAGATTCCGAATTCGTATACACAGCAAAATTAGGCACCATTTAAACTTTGGTTTTATTAAACCCCGGGGTGAAGCTCCACCCAAGCGCATATCACCGACGCATAAAATAAAATAAAAATGGCGGGTAAAAAGCGGAAGCCTTGGGCAGCTTTTGAGCGGGGTACAGGAAGTGGCTCTACACCGGCGGAGGAGCGATCACACAGGGGGGGAAATGCGGCTGGAACCGGAGAAGCAGGAAAACACCACTTGGAGACCTGGTATCAAAATACTCCACTTTATAGGGGGGTTGAGCCGGAAAGCGACGGCTGGGGACGGGAGGTAGATGTTGACCGTGTGATCGCGCGTAAATAGTCAGTTTCTAACCGGCACGTATACTGGCTCAAATGGCCCATCTGAACACACCCACAAAGAAAAGTATAGTCATTGAACACTTTATTTGTTACTAAGTTGTTCTACCTCATTTTGTTACGGGGAATAAATCACTGCATGACTGCAACATGAAGTGATTATTTGCCCATCTGAAACAGCTGTCATTGTTCAACCATCACAAACAGGGCTTCCAAATTACCTCATAATCCATCACTACAAAACACAGCAATTCTCAACATTGATAGTTCTCGTGTATTGGTGCATTTGAATGCCATTGTGAATCTGCCCTGTGAACAACCCTCCCCATCTACTCTGCCCTGAATTCCCTGAGGGTGTATATAGATGGACAAGGTGCATTATGAATTATACTTGAACAGATGTCAGATGCTGCTTTTCTGTTCCAGGTATCATTTTTTTCCTCATCATGGGATGATGCAAATATTTTTTTGAAAACAAATCATACAAGCTAGGGGCCTGCAAGGAATTGTGGGAGGAGGGGGAGCAGGAGAGATAAATTATTGGGAAGTCTCCAGGGTACTATCAGTTCTGAAGTGCTTGAGTAGGCTGGTTTCCCCATCTCCCTCTCCAGTTTCCCCGTCTCCCTCTCTTCATGCTCTGTCCTCATCAGGTTGCTTTGGTGGGACTGAGGCTCCTTTTTAATCTACTTCCCCCCCCCAAAAAAGATAAATATGCAGAAACTCAGTTTTGACTTGAGGTTGAGCTTCTTTCACTGCCTTCATGATGGGCATCTAATAATGAAGTCTGCCAGTAGAAGAAACAAACTGGGTGAGGAATCATGGTGGGGAGGAGTGTGAAGAGATCTGGGAGTTCCATCTACCAACCCAAATAATACCTTCCAGGATACTATAAGCACTTAAAGGATTCAGCAGCACAATTTCATTTCCTCCTTTTGTCACTTCTCCGCTTTAACTGAGGTCACTTGCCTAGGGTTTCTTGCCCTGACTTGGAGGCTACTGGGAAGCAAGCCCCCCCCCCATTTCCCCACAACATTGTGGTACATTCATGCACCACTTAGGGTTTCCCTGTCTTTTCTGTGACCTTTCCCAAACCTGCTTTGGGAAAGATCATAGCAAAGCTGGGGTGGCACTCAGGCGGATGGGACAGTGTCCTGCCCACATTGGCACCATTTACACTGCTCCAGTCCCTCCCCCACCCCCCCAGTGGACATTCCTCCCACACGTGAAACTGTCTTATATTGAATTAGACCATCAGTTCCTCAAAGTCAGTAATGCCTACTCAGGCTGGCAGTGGCTCTCCAGGATCTCAGGAAGAGGTCTTTCACATCACCTACTGCCTGGTCCTTTTAACTGGAGATTGAACCTGGAACCTTCTGCATGCCAGGCAGAGGCTCTTCTACTGAGCCACAGAGGGGGCTCATCACCAGAGGTTTATTTAAAATCAGCAATTGACTTATTATTAAACTGTTAGAACAATATCAAGTTTTCTGAATTTCCAGCTCCCTCCCCTCTTAAAAACTAAGCTTCTAGCCCATTTCCTTGAGGAGATATGCCTCTCCCCTTATATCTCAGCAAACAATGTGCCTATTTTTTTACAACCTTGAAGAACCCTCTGGTGGTGTGTGTGTGGAGGGGGTAATGGCCACCACAGGGTGTCAGAGCACAGAAAATGTGGGGGAACCTGCCACTTGGAAGTCCCATTGCCAGAGTGATCCGTTGGCATCTGGAATGTCAATGGGATACACACAAGCCCCATCTCCATGTAGAGAACACTTGGCTCAAAAGTGCATGCCTCCTGGAGCATTCTCAGTTTGGGGTAGGGTTGCCAGGTCCACCCTGGCAACTGGCAGGGGATGCGAGGAGACTTACCAGGAGAAAGGGGAAGGCCCAGGCCACTTTGCTGGCATCGCATAGGAAGTGACATCATCATGCTGTGACCAGTGTTCCCTCTAAGCTGAGTTATAGTGTGAGCTAGCTCACAGTTCGTTAGCCTCCGGCTTACAGATTTTTATCTTCGCTCAGGAAGGGGGGGCTCCAGAGCAAACTGATTTATGCAGCAGCAGAATCGCTCGCTCACAACTCTAATGCCAGTAGCTCACCGAGTAGAATTTTTGCTCACAATGCTCCACAGCTTAGAAGGAGCATTGGCTGTGACCTCCCTGTGGTGCTCTGGTATTTGGGTAAAAACTCTATGATAAAAAACAGCTCCTGTCATAGAATTTTAGCCCAAATACCAGAGCATTGCCCAGATGTTGTTGGAATGATGACATCACTTCCTGTGCAACAACAACAACAATACAGTCCACAGTCAACAAAGACCAAGAACAACCAACAAATAACAACTGTGTACTGATCAACCCACCCAAGAGCAATAAAAGAGAGACTACAATACAATGCAAAACATGTAATCCATCATAGGACAATACATGAATATAATCCAGAATAACAGTCTCCCGAAACCCAATCTGGAAAGGGTGTCCACAATGAAGTCAGGTACACTTTACAGAAGTCAGATGTCCAATCCTTTTCAACACTTTTCCTAGGTACAAGAAGTGTTTCGGACTTCAGGTCCTTCCTCAGGAGCTATAAGCTATAAAAATAGCATACATCATACTAATGAAATACTAATACAAACATATAAACCACATAATATTATCATATCCATTAACCACTAATTTATACAGTCTCATACAATCTTACCCAATCCTGTAAGTCTCTTAGCAGATTCTTAATAAGTACAATCATTCAGGTTTTCTGTAAAAGATAATGTCTCCTCAGTATGAATAATAATTTCCACAACAGTA
>NW_015172074.1:166474-178340 GCF_001447785.1 Gekko japonicus
GAGTCACCTGCTGGACAGCTGATTGGCGGCTGGGGAGAAGGGCTTGGTGGCAGGGGACCCACGCCTCCACTAGAGGGTCTCGCAATCCTACTTCGGAGATTTTTTTTAATGGACAAAGTCATGTTTTTCTGCATACTTGAGGTGCCTTCCAAGTATATATAACCTCCTACTACTCTACACGGTGGTGTGGTTTTTCTGCTTTCATGACTGGCACAAGCCACCCACTTTATTATTGTTATTATTATTATTAGAAATAATGAAGGTTCTGCTTCTACCCAAACTTGAAATTTACAAAATTCTACATCAGCCTCTGTTCATTACTGCCAGGGCCTAATTGCATATGTGTTTAGGAGGGAGCAAACAATTTTTTACAGCACAAAACAGACTGTGTGAAATTATAGGATTGCAAAGAGGATCCCCCCCCCCCGGAAGGTATAAAGGCAGGAAGAGCTGACAAGTGGTAACTTGTTCTTGCTTTCTAAAGTAGGCTGGGTTAAGCTAGAACCACTGCACAGAACCAGTCTCTCCGTATAGCTTAAAATCTTCACTCAGTCACTGTGGTTGGGCAGTGTCCTGAGGCAACAGGAAGACAGGAGTCAGGGCAGGCGGGCAGGCAGCTGACAGGAGTCAAGGTGTGTAGGCAGGCCAGACACAAGCAGGCAACAAGGTAGGCGGGCGAGGCAGGACAGGTACAAGACAGGCAGGAGTAAGGAAGGATAGGTATGAGTCAGGCAAGCAGAACTCAAGCAGTCAGTAGCCAAGGCAATGACATCAAGCATTATGGAAGCTGTTGAACCAGTAAAACTTCCATGCTGCTGTAGCTTCATATAAGAAGGTGGGATCCTGCACTTTCTAATGACCTGGTTAAAGTCCCTGGTTCTGTCTAAAGCTACTATACCTCATCTCCTTCCTAGGAGAGACTGGAGAGAGGCAGACCCCAGGCTGCTTATTGTGTGTTCCTTTGTTGGGTCTGTCTCTGCCCTGATCCTCCTTCATCTCCGATCCTGAGGTTCTGGAGAGACCTCTGGAGGACCTTTCATGGTGTGAGACCTTGGCAGGGCTCCTGTAGCAGCTCCAAGTCATTGGAAGGTGCCAATGGGGTATGAGTGTTTCCAGGCGGTTCCTGGACTGGCTCACTATCATTGGAAGGTGCCCATGGGGTATGAGTGTTTCCAGGCGGTTCCTGGACTGGCTCACTAGGGGCGGAGGCCACAACTGGTTGCTGTGGCATGATCACAGGGTCCGCCTGCAAGTGCTCAAACGGGCCTGTACTTCAGATATCTCAGGTCCTGAGAGGGTCTCTTTATCATCTGAAGAGTCTCCCCAGTGGAACTGAGGCAAATCATGACAGGCAGTACCAAAATGCTTTAACTGCCCAGAATTTCTTCAAGATGTGCCATATGAATCCCTGAGAAGTCTGTATCATAGACAGCGTAGCACTCTAAGTAGTCTAGAGGAAGCCTCTAGCTTAGCCTTAGCCTCTGTATTCATTCTGCATTTATTATATATTATTAAGATAGCCAACTATGCTTATCTTCTCCAGCCTTCAGCATCAGTACAGAGTCTGGATCATAGTGCTCAGTAGGATGTCTCAATCATTTAGTGCGGTCTTATATATACTGAGCCACATCTGAACCATGCATCGTCAATACCACATGTTAGTTCTCCAGAATCAGTATTGCTGAATTACTGGCCTACACTCAATTTATCTAACCAGAAAGCAGAATTAGCTGCATTGCTCTTAATTGCAGTAAAGACCTTGATCGCCCGGCTTTGGAAAACAAAAAATATTCCAACAATCCAACAGTGGTTTATAAAACTTTGGGACTTGGCAGTTGTGGATAAATTAGCTTCCCAAATAATTATGGCAGAATTACTGACAAGTTTTTCGAAAAATGGTTCCCCTTCTTTGATTATGTCTCTAACACAGATAATAAGAGTAGTCCGCTACCTAAGAAATATGTTGATGTGATGTTTTATTCAATAAGTTAATGTTATTGTTAATAGTTAAACTACAATATTGTACTTTGTTATATCTAAGCTATTTGAATAAGAATAGTCAATATTGGTATTGTTGTGAGTTAAACATGTTTTTGTATTATGTTTGTTGGTACTGAAAATTAATAAAAATTTAAATTAAAAAAAATACCATGTCCCCCAAGTGTAGCCATGGCAATGTATCACTACACACAATGCTCCTTGGTAGTGTTGCACATCAACTGGGATAGACAGAAGGGGAATTGTGCAGGCAAAGAGCCATAACACCCATGCCAAAGTTCTTCCAGTTAAGATGGAGAAGAAGTGAAATTTATTTATTCATTCTTTATTAAATTTGATTTTAAACCACCCTCCCCTGGAAAAACAGGACTCAGGGTGGTGTACAACATAGTATCATATAAACAGCATTAAAGACAAATTAAAACCCATAAAATACAGCAGTAAGCAAAAAATGGTGTTAAAAATTTTTCCTAATGGTGCAACTGGCCTCACAGGGAGGCATGGGGTGGCAGTGCCAGAAAGATGGAGCCATTGTTGTCCTCAACCAAATGCCTGGTGGAACTGTATCAATGAAGTAACCCAACATACAAAATGGGAAAGTGTTTAATAATGCACCGGCCTTTGTTGATACTGGCACATGGAAGTAAGTGCATCAGTCATTTGTGGGATCAATCATCCTCATCTTTACTCAGTTATGACACTTAAACATAGCATTCAAGCATGCATAGAACTATTTATGTTCGACAAAAAAGAAAAGAAGCCATTTCTGTCCTGGTGGCAACTTTGCATATGTTATATTTCAAATTCCACTTTTTTTTTTCAAGTGTGAACTCCAGTGTAGTGTAGTGTAATGGTTAAGAGTGTCAGACTAGTATCTGGGAGACCTGGATTTGAATCCTCAAATGCCTTGGAATCTCGCTGGGTGACTTGGGGCCAGTCACATTCTCTCAGCCTAACCTACCTTACAGGATTATTGTGAGGATGAAATTGAAGGACAGGAGATGATGTAAGCCACTTTGGAGCCCCACTGGGGAGAAAAGTGGGGGTACAAATGAATTAAATAACTAAATACATTAAAAGACATATCCAATCATGTGATCTCATTTAATCAAGGGAGCTATATACACATACATCTCCTAGCAATGGATCTGACCTGGTGTTCATCCAATCCAGTTTCCTGACTTTGCCATTGGTCAGATCGATGTATGTGTATGGGTAAAATGTCAGAAGAAATATTTAGAATGGTGCCGGCTGTCGAACTTTTTGTAAGTTTTATATTAAAATAGGTCACCAGATTAAGCCAAGACACTTTTGTAATCAAAACAATAACAAATAATATTGTTCAGATTAATAATTGAATATTGCACATGTGTGCATGAGTACACATGTACATACATATATGCACACAAATATACTGAGGAAAGGTAGTCTTTGACTATAAAATCCCAAAAGTGATTTTAATGACCTCAACATCAAAATAAAAAATTTACAACATAGCCATTTGAAACATATCTGTTTAACATGTGGGCTGACCGTAGGTCCATTTATTCAGAAGAAAATAAATTTCTTCACTGAGCTCAGTGAGGTTTACTCCCAAGTGGAACCAGGACTGCAGTCTCAGACAATCAAAGAAATGCAAACTTACCTGACGATTCTGCCCTTTGGCTGTGTAAATCCAGCATATTGCTAGGAAGAAAAAGAAGAAGACAGGAGGTTTCATCTTCATTCCTTTACTGAAAAGAGCCCTGTGCTTTTAGCAGGGGATGTGGAAGATGCAGTTACTGTAAGATAACTCCACCTACTAAAAATCAGATCCAAGAAAACCCAGAAGTTAAAAGTAAACAGAGGAAAAAACGTATTTGCATGCTGCAAATCTCTCATTCCAAAGTACACAACAGCAGCATTATTTCTACCCGTAAGCAGAAATCAACAGAATATCTTTTAAAGAAAAGAGCACAGAGGTAAAAAGATAACCCTGAGCAAGAAAAGTTTACTCAAAACAGGAATGTCTACGGATTTCCTCTCACATCTATCAGTTCAAAACAGATGGAAGGAAATCCTTTGTTTTCCTTTGCGCAGAATGAAATAAGCTAACAGTATGTAACTGTGAGATAAAGCTGATAGTGTGAACTAAATTTGTTATTGATCCTAAGGGTACATGAATGTGGAATTATATTTTTAATTTTTTTTATTTCTAATGGTAATGTGCACGTATTTGATAAAGTTGGCACCGATCAATAGATAGTGTGCTATTTTAACCTGCATGAGATGAGCTTCATAAAAATATTAATGTAGAAATACCTTGAACCATTTTCAAGTCTTGTTAATACAGCTAGATTAATGCCTAGTGTTCTGTTCAGCAGCACTGGAATAATAACGTACTTAGGGGCTGACTTTGTAGCTGAGTTTCTATTGCCAAACACCACTGGCCAGAAACGCTCCTCCCTGCCTCCCCAAAAGTCTTTGTATGGTTTGATAGTTGATGTCTGTATATAATTAACATCTTGTTCCAGTAAACTGCTTAAAGGTTAAAGAGTGATTATTAAGCAAATCAGTTCTAAAACATTACTGCAATGAAGCTACACAGTTGATATATGTACACATGACAATAGCAGTGAAAGTAAGCTTGTGTGAAGTACCACTAAGAAAGTGGTTGAACTACAATCTCCTGTCTTCTGCTTTGATATTCCCCCACCCTGAGACAAATAATACCGATGACAGACAGATAGATAGAAAATTTACTTTCACCTGATGCATTACAACTGATTGTCCAGGATACAAGGACCCACACAGCAATTCTACATCCCCAAGGGAATTTAGGAGCATTTTATTTTGAGCAGCTACTCTTCCCTGCAGCACAGCAGATGACTTTTGAAATCGCAAGGATTTTCTCTCCCTTTTCAAAATCATTCTTTACTGTTGAATATATTTGTTTCCCTCATAATAGATCACCTTGACTACTACCTTTGATGGAAGTGACACACATCCTGACGAATAGGATATTCGCTACCAGAATAATTTGGAGAATTTGCACAGCTACTATCTATGGCCCACTAGTAGCAAATGCAAAGCATATAAGAAAGCAACATCTGGTCATATATATATATACAAAATTCTTTATGCATGTATTTCTGGATGTGTGTCATTGTGAAATAAAGAATATTGACCACTGAGGAAGGCCCAAATGGGCCGAAACACATATGGTCCTTAGGTCAGACGTTTTACTCATCAATTGGATATGTATAACTATCAGCTTTGATTATATAAGCTTTAAGAGTCTGATATTTAGACTATTTCTTTTAAACACATGTATGTTTTAGTTATGTGTACACCCTAATAAATATTTGTATTTTTTATATATTTTATGTTAGCTTGACCCTCTTAGATCGCAGGTTCTAATCCACTCTGCTTTGTTTCCATATTCACCATACAGGTCTGGTTATCACAGAAGTAAAAAAAACCCACTGGGTGTGTCATATATATATTTCTGTGACAACTTAGTGCTTGTTTTTAGTCCTTTGTAAATTACCTTGAGAGCATCCCTAAAAGGTGGGATACACAATTCTAAAATAAACTGCTACAGGACTTTACAAAACCACCAAAAGAATATGTGGAACATCATTTTCTTTTTTTATTGTTTATTTTTTGTACATTTCCCCTATACATGTTGTCCTTCTTTTTTACATTTGTACATATATTTTTAGAGTCTAACATCATTTTCTAATGATCCCCATACTTACATAACCAGAAAAGGGTAAGGCCACCAAAATTGCTTATACTACGTTGTATCCTACCACTTTGGTCAGCTAAGTGCAGAGCTCTTCTGTGGAAGAATTCCCTCTTCTACTGAAGAAAAGCTCCTTAGGGTGGAGGAAGGCTCCACACATAGCTGAGTGAAGTAATAGGATGTAACCCACTTTGGTCATCCATATGTGTGTAGAGATTTACAAGACTTGATGGGGAAAAGGGCATGAAACTACTGGGCATGTGTGTTAATGGTAGACTCTTCCATTGACTGATGACAATATAGTCTGATAGTGAGAGTACATATTTTGCAATAACAGGATATGGACTGTGCAAAAGCAAAAGAACATTTTCTTTTTGGCAGCTCAGCCTAATGTCCTGCTATGGCAATCTCATCCTCTTCTTTCCCTCACGCACAGGATTCTCTTTCTTTCTTTCTTAGTGGCCCCTATATTTATTTTCTTCTTATTTGTTGGTCTTCCCTCAGGCAACTTTCACCTGAGGGAAGAGACAAAATCACCTTTTTATATTCAATTTCTGAAATGGCACATGAGAGGCTTTTGAAAGTTCAAAATAAAATGTTTGATTTAACTTAGAAGAGAAAAGGTCAAGTGGAATCAGGGGTAGGATATATGAGGTGAACCAGTCATAAAAAACTGAGGTAACTTTGTAATCACATTAAATCCGGATAATATATTGCCAACAAGTAAGTCTTTTTGCTTTTCAACAAGATCTTTGAAACTGATAAGAGGCTTTCTTTTCAGTGTTTGCTTAAGCACTCAAGCATAGGTTCCTGAGTTTCACTGACTTTTAAGGTTTAGAAGGCGGAAACATACAACCAAGTTCCCAGAATCCTTCTATATACACAGACCAGGGATCACTCTTCAGTTTAGAGCTATTTCCCTTTCCACTGGGCAAGGATTACTTCTCTTGACTAGAAGCTCTGTCCCTTTTTGGCTTGAATGGGGATCCACTGTGATATACTCACTCCTTCAGCCTCTTTCCCAGTCCACAGTCAGCGCTAAATTGTCTCTTCTTCAACTGTCAGTTCTCAGCTGTCATTTCTTAACTGACACGGAATTCCATTTGAACAGCCTGTCACTCAAAGGTTCCCAAATTTTTGTGAGGCATTAACCCTTGACAGTCTGTCATGCCTGCTAAGAGACCCTTTAGTATATTTGTAAATTAACTCAAAAATTAGTTGTAGGAAATTGCAGTGAAAATGGCAAACCATGTTATATGGCAACTGTCATAGGAAAACAACTATGTCAAGGGTAGGCAACTTTTATGCCCCAAAAGGCAAAAAATAAAATGAAACCAAACTCAAAATGACCCAAATGTCTACCTCGGAAGATCCTGGTATGCTGGCAAAAAAAAAAGAAGATGGGGGATTAGGGTCGCATTTACCTGCTGCCTGACTCCTGTCATCTCACAATTAACAGAACGTTTGCCTCTGAATGTAGAGACCCTCATTCTGTTATAATAATAGCTAGCAATACAATCCCCCATAAATCTGTTCAAACCCCTTTTAAATCCATGAGCCAATGGCCATCCTATCTCTTGGTAATGAGTTTTACAAGTCAACTCCCCACTGTGTAAAGCTTCCTTTTGGCTCGCTTGCATCAATTTCATAGGATGACTCCTTGGGTCTAACCATTATGGGAGAACAGTCTCTCTCCACTATATACCATTCATGACTTTGTAGGTCTCTGTCATGTCATCCCTCAGTCTTTTCTTTTCTTTTCTTAAAAAGCCACAAATTCTTTAGCTTTGCCTCATAGGCAAATGCTTCACCCTCTGGATTGCACTGATTGCTCTTTTCTGTATTTCTTCCCAAGTTTTCAATTTGCCTTTTGAGATGTGGCAATAAAAATGGAAGATTTGCATACTGCCTGAACCTTGTTTATTTAGAATATTTACAAAGCTACCTTTCCACACATATGGTTCATCACATTTCTTGCTGTTGTTATCATCTTTCCACCACCAAAAAGTATTGTTCAGCTGTAAATGCAGCTTGTCTCTTCAGTAGTGGGAACTACTACAGCAGAACTGTAAGCCACATTCTGCCTGCATGAATTGCTTCCACCCCATGTATGTACATGTAAGTTATTTGGTTCTTGGGGCTCCCCCCACCCCAACCAAAAAACCCCAAGAAAATGCTTGGGGAAAGTACTGGGCAACAAGACCATTATTTTGTGAAACATTTACAGCCTTCATTTAGATTTAGGCAGTTTCCTGCAATTGAAATCTTGTGTTTATGTATTCTTGACAAAAATTAAAGACTTCCAAGACTTATGGTATACCATAAAATATGCATTACATTGTGTGGGTTTTCTGTGGTCTACAAATTCCTTAGATCAGTTCAGAAAGATTGAAAAACCCTTCATTTTAAATCTTAAGAGAAACCGTTTCTATTTGGTTCACAATAGGCTGATTGCTTAAGTTATCTGAAGCTGTGGATGAAAACAGATATAATGAAGGATGAGCTAACCAAATTGTAGCTCAACTTCATTACTGCAAAACAAAGCATTCTGAGGCAAAATTGGCTGTTGTATTTGACTGTATGAATGTGTACATGCAACTGTCTCAGGTAGTGAAAGGATCAACAACACACATCTATAATATGCTTAGGAGCAATGTTCCCTCTAAGCTCCACAGTGTTGTGAGCAGAAATTTTACCTTGTGAGCGAAAAAAGCTAGTAGCATTAAAGTTGTGAGCAAGTGTACATTTGACTATTGCATAAATTATTTTAAAAGATAATTTCCATAACCTTGTAAAAATTTCAGAATGGATTTGTTTAAACTATATTTAAACTATACTTTAAGAATAATTTAAACATTATGAGAGAAAACAAAATCAAGCCAAATTTCATTACACAACATTTTGTCCTCTATGGGGTAGACCAGGCCTTTGGAGAACAGGTCTACCTGCCCCTTGCCACCATATTGGTAGACCTGGCCTCCAGATAAGAGGTCTATCTGCACCAATCCACTATATTGGTAGGCCTGGCCGCTGAAGAACAGGTCTACTTGCCCCTTTCCAGTAGACCTGGCATCCAGAGAACAGATCTACTCACCCCAGGCCTCTGTAGAACAGGTCTACCCACCCCTTTCTACTGTGTTGATAGACCTGGCCTCTGGAGAACAGGTTTACCTGCTCCAGTCCACTATATTGGAAGACCTGGCCATGGACTGTTGCCCTGTGCTGAGCCTTAGGAAACACACCAGCACTTTGTGTGTGTGGGGAACCTCCTGCAGTCTACTTTGTGTTTTTTAGTGAAATATGACAACCAGCATTACAGGTCAAGTATAACAGAGGTGGGACAATCACTGTCAGAACCCTGCCTAACCTAACAAACAGGAAGTTGCTTAAATGCTATCAACCTGCCCAAACTACTTATTTATTCAGATATTTATATCCCACTTTTCCCTGTGACTCAAGGCAGCTTACACATCATACTGAAAAGTTATAGCCTACCGGGACCATTGTAGTCAATGGGCCCCATAGGTTATACTGTAGAATTGATTTGGGGGTATCTGGGGCTCGGGGGGCCTGTTTTTTTAGGTAGAGCTATTGCTGGTGCCTCTCCTCAAACCCCCCCAAGTTTAAAAAAAGACTGGACCAGGGGGTCCAATTCTATGGGCCTCAGTAGGAGGTGCCCCCATCCTCCATTGTTTCCTATGGAAGTTTGGTTGTGAGCTGAAGCAGAAAACATCTGAGCTGGCCTCTGGAATGTTAAGAACATGAGAACGTAAGAGAAGCCAATGTTGGATCAGGCCAATGGCCCATCCAGTCCAACACTCTGTCACACAGTGGCCAAAAATACCAGGTGCCAGCACCCCCTAGTGCAGCTTAGAGGGAACTGTGCTTAGGAGAACAACTCCCACAGTGATGACAGTAAAGAGACTGTTCAAGTTGGCATCTCTGGATCTAGACAGGCTCTCTGTTCCTTGGAACATTGCTTTATCTTAGGGAAGTTGTTACCCCTACCAGCGTAGATTTTAAGAGGCTGAATCGCCACCTTCAGTCTCTAAGGAAATTTAGCTAAATGGCAGGTCTCAGTGAGAGGTGGGGTATTAGCAAGGGTCTCCTACCAGATGGGCAACATATAGCTCTATGTAAGCTGCTGGGCAGCTCAGTTTGAATTTTAAAAAGGGCTATATTTCAAGCATAAGGACAAAATATTTCAACAATCTGCAACTCAATGTTCTACAAGTGATGTGACCTCCTCACAGGCCATGGACCTAGTGTTGTCCGTGGCGGCACTGGGACTCACCCAGTTTGTTTCGGTTCCCACACACCAAGCAGGCCACATGCTGGATCTTATCTTTGCCTCAGGGATTGTGGTGAATCAGATAACTACTGATGCAGGACCATGATCAGATCACCTTGCTCTGAAGGCCTGGTTAAACACACATAGCCCCCGCTGTTTGGGTGGTGAGCAGTTTTATGCTCACCTGCAGAATCAAATGGAACCTAGTAGGTTTCAGGAAACTCTGCAGGATCTGATTCCCACTGGCGGCTCATTGGATGAGCAGATGGAGGACTGGCAAAGCCATCTCTCCGAAGCCATTGATGAGATCGCTCCCTGGCGCCCTCTTCACCCTTGCAACAAATTACCTCCATGGTATACCCTGGAGCTGAGGTGGATGAAGCGAGAACTAAGATGGCTAGAGAGAAGGGGGAGGCAAGCCTGTGACAAAGCCACAAGAACATCTTATAGGTCGTTTATGAGAACCTACAAGATGGCAGTGAAGGCTACTAAGAAGAATTTCTATGCAGCCTCCATCACATCTGCAAGCTCGCATCTGGCACAATGATTTAGAATAATTTGGTCCTTGACATCGTTGCCTCAGGGCATTCAAAAAGCTAGGGAATCGGACATAGGCTGTGAGGCGTTTGTGAGCCATTTTGCAGACAAAGTCTTGTCGCTCCGCCACGACCTCCCGGCCACACTTGAGACAGTATGTGAACTTGAGGCCCCATGCACGTCTTCTGGTCCCATTCTGGATTATTTCTGGCCTCTCAGCCTAGAGGAAGTCGACAGACTGATTGCAACGGTACACCCAACCACATCCGTGCCCCTTCTGGCTAATTAAAGCTGGCCGCGAGGGATTTCAAGGCACCCTTAGGGACATTATCAACAGGTCCCTCTCTGGGGCCTATTCCCAGGGGCTCTCAAGGAAGTGATGGTCCACCATCTCTTAAAAAAACCATCCCTGGATCCGGCTGAGTTGGCCAACTACTGGCTGGTTTCCAATTTGCCCCATCTGGGCAAACTAATTGAGAGGGCGGTGGCGATTCAGTTGCAGGGTTTTTTTGGATGACACTTCCATACTAGATTCCTTACAGTCTGGCTTCCGACCAGACCACGGGACGGAGACAGTACTGGTTGCCCTCACGGATGACCTTCAGAGGCATCTGGATCGGGGCTTGTCTATGGAGGCCCAGGTCACTGCCACAGCCAGATCAGCCTTTTTCCATCTGAGGCGGGTCAGGCAGTAGGCCGCATATCTCACCCCTCATGACCTGGCTGTGGCGATCCACACAATGGTCACTTCCAGGCTAGATTATTGTAATTCTCTCTACGAGGAGGTGCCCTACACTCTGCTCCAGAAATTGCAGCTGGTGCAGAATGCAGCAGCATGGGTATGTCATTGCTTATGTGGGCTCACATCCACCTGGTGCTGCGCAAACTGCACTGGCTGCCTATTGAATACCGGATCCGTTTCAATATGCTGGTTCTTACCTTTAAACCCCTATATGGCCAGAGGCTCACATATCTTTGAGACCGCCTCTCCCCACATGAGCCCCAGAGGGCATTGCGCTCTGTGAATCGACATCTGCTGACAGTCCCTGGCCCCAGGAATGTCCGACTTGCCTCAACTAGGGCCATGGCCATGAAAGGAGCTCCCATTAGAAATTAGGGCCCTGCAAGGAGCTGCGGTGGCTCAAGTGGTTAAGATGCTGAACTGCAGGATGTGGAAGGTCAGTAGTTCAGCAGTTCGAGACCCGAGTGTGCCGCATGATGGAGTGAGCTCCCATCTCTAGTTCCAGCTCCTGCCAACCTAGCAGTTCGAAAGCAAGAAATTGCAAGTAGATAAATAGGTACCACTTGGGTGG
>NW_015172074.1:178436-183700 GCF_001447785.1 Gekko japonicus
TGGGAAGGTAACAGCGTTCCGTGCGCCTTGGTGTTTAGTCATGCCAGCCACATGACCACGGAAACGTCTTCGGACAGCGCTGGCTCTTCGGCTTTGAAACGGAGATGAGCACCGCAACCCTAGAGTTGGATTCGACTGGCTTTCGAGCAAGGGAACCTTTACCTTTACCTTTTAAGAGCTTTTACAGTTCCTCAGGGCTTGCAAGACAGAGCTCTTCCACCAGGCCTTCAGTTGAGGCAGTGGATATCCAACTCAATCTGGCATCCCTCCTCCTCTCCCCATGTGTCTGTTGAGGTATAATTTATTTTAACGTATCTATTGCTGTAGTTATTGTATTTATTGTATGTATTCTGCTATCTTGTTTTTATTGTTGTAAATCTGCACTTAGCAGACTATCACAGCCACCCTGAGCCTGTCTTTGAGGGGGTGAACAAACATGTGGAGGCGCCCTCTTCACCCTTGCAACAAATTAGCTCCATAGTATACCCTGGAGCTGAGGCGGATGAAGCAAGAACTAAGATGGCTAGAGAGAAGGTGGAGGCAAGCCTGTGACAAAGCCACAAGAACATCTTAATGGTCGTTTCTGAGAACCTACAAGATGGCGGTGAAGGCTACTAAGAAGAATTTCTATGCAGCCTCCATCACATCTGCAAGCTCGCATCTGGCACAATGATTTAGAATAATTTGGTCCTTGACATCGTTGCCTCAGGGCATTCAAAAAGCCAAGGAATCGGACATAGGCTGTGAGGCGTTTGTGAGCCATTTTGCAGATAAAGTCTTAGCACTCTGCCATGAGCTTCCAGCCATGCTTGATATAATAAGAAAACTGGAAGCCCCATGTCCATCTTCTGATCTGTCAGCAGCATTTAATATGGTTGACCATGAGTTGTTGACCCACTGCCTCGCTGATGTGGGGATATGGCCTTACAGTGGTTGGCCTCCTTTCTCCAAGGTTAGGGACAGAGGATGGCGCTGGGGGGGGAAGCTATCTGTGACACCCACTTGAATGTGGGGTGCCACAGGGCACGATTCTCTCCCCAATGCTATTTAATATCTATATGAACCCCTTTGCCTAGATTATTCAGAGATGTGGGCTGGGTTGTCAACAGTATGCTGATGACACCCAGCTCTATCTGCTAATGGCCGCCCGGACTCTGAACATCTGGACAGGGCATCACAGGCCATGGCTGGTTGGTTACAGCAGAACAGACTGAAGTTGAATCCATTGAAGATGGAGGTCCTCCACCTGGGCCATGGGGATTTGGGCATCATGCTCCCAGCCTCTGGTGGGGCCCAGTTGGTGCTGGCACTGAAGGTGAAGAGCCTGGGAGTGTTCCTGGATGCCTCATTGTCTATGGAGGCCCAGGTCACTGCCACAGCCAGATCAGCCTTTTTCCATCTGAGGCGGGTCAGGCAGTAGGCCGCATATCTCACCCCTCATGACCTGGCTGTGGCGATCCACACAATGGTCACTTCCAGGCTAGATTATTGTAATTCTCTCTACGAGGAGGTGCCCTACACTCTGCTCCAGAAATTGCAGCTGGTGCAGAATGCAGCAGCATGGGTATGGCATTGCTTATGTGGGCTCACATTCACCTGGTGCTGCGCAAACTGCACTGGCTGCCTATTGAATACCGGATCCGTTTCAATATGCTGGTTCTTACCTTTAAAGCCCTATATGGCCAGAGGCTCATATATCTTTGAGACCACCTCTCCCCACATGAGCCCCAGAGGGCATTGCGCTCTATGAATCGACATCTGCTGACATTCCCTGGCCCCAGGAATGTCCGACTTGCCTCAACTAGGGCCATGGCCATGAAAGGAGCTGCCATTAGAAATTAGGGCCCTGCAAGGAGCTGCGGTGGCTCAAGTGGTTAAGATGCTGAACTGCAGGCTGTGGAAGGTCAGTAGTTCAGCAGTTCGAGACCTGGGTGCCGCATGATGGAGTGAGCTCCCATCTCTGGCCCCAGCTTCTGCCAACCTAGCAGTTCGAAAGCAAGAAATTGCAAGTAGATAAATAGGGACCACTTCGGTGGGAAGGTAACAGCGTTCCGTGCGCCTTGGTGTTTAGTCATGCCGGCCACATGACCACGGAAACGTCTTCGGACAGCGCTGGCTCTTCGGCTTTGAAACGGAGATGAGCACTGCAACCCTAAAGTCGGATGTGACTGGCTTTTGAGCAAGGGAACCTTTACCTTTTAAGAGCTTTTACAGTTCCTCAGGGCTTGCAAGACAGAGCTTTTCCACCAGGCCTTCAGTTGAGGCAGTGGATATCCAAAATCTGGCATCCCTCCTCCTCTCCCCGTGTGTCTGTTGAGGTATAACTTATTTTAAAGTATCTATTGCTGTAGTTATTGTATTTATTGTATGTATTCTGCTATCTTGTTTTTATTGTTGTAAATCTGCACTTAGCAGATTATCACAGCCACCCTGAGCTTGCTTTGCAGGGAAGGCGGGATATAAATTGAAGAAAATAAATAAAACAATACTCCCTATGAGTATACGCCGTCTAGCTTGCTCTTTTTCCTCAAATGTATTTTTGTGCTAAAGTGAACCCTTCATGGTATCTACTTGTATCAGATCCTCTTTATTTTTCCCTTGAAGGTTTCTCTTTCATAGGCCAATGGTCTATTTGGAAGGCAGATGTATTGCTGACCTGCAATATGATCAAAGTACATGGAAAATGACAGCACCATAAAAACATATCTAAAAAAGAACCAAAGTGAGAAGAGCAATTGTGTCAAATGTCATTTTATTTGTACTGAGAAAACTGGCAACAGAAACAGTGTTCTGAAATACAAATGCACCATTATTTGCCAGCAACAAGGGCACTCTTATCAATCCTGTCCAGTCTTCATGTCTGTGATGATAAAATGAAATTGGTAACATTCCCAACCATTAAAAGTGTTTGTCAGATGCAAAAGCAGCATTTGATTAAAGGGTGAATTTTGCCATCACACACATTCATAACAAACAAAATTCAATTTGACATATCATAAAAAGACAAATGTACAAATTATCTGAAGGATCATTAAATAATTGTTAGCAGCATAGGCAATAAAATACATCTTGTACAAAGAACATTGCACTTTGACATAGCTCAAGCATCTTTTACCATTATTTACACATTTTATGTATAGAATAGCAAGACTGAAATATATATATATATTTACAAAAACACAGTGGAAACGCAACAGCCCTAAATGAAATTTTGTTTACTTTGACTCCTTTTTCTTCCATACAGTTGCCTGGGATGCTTAATTAGGAATCCTGAATATATACTGTTACATAAAAATAGAGTTTAAAAAATTCCAGTTTAACTCATTAGTGGATTATACTATACTATTAAAAAAACCTCTTCACTGCACAAGGAACTATAATGGTGATACACAGGCAAGCTTCAATGCCACATTATTTTGCTGTGAAGAGAATGCCAATCCCTGCTTAATTCAATACTGTGCTTTAATTCATAAACTTCCAACCAACCTTTTAGCTCTGCAATAATTGACAAAATATACATTTTAAAATAATATTGTAAACAAAACTACCCAGTGAGCTCCAAAGGCAGCTCTCGGCCGCATAAGATCTCCCACTGCCTAGCAAGTAGTGAGATTAGCTTCTCACGACTTTCTGCACTTGGGATAAAGACACACCACAGGATCTCTCGATTGCTGCTGACCTCCTGTGCTGCCTGCCCTTTTGGAAAACTGACAACGTTGCCAAAGTGATCAAGGGTCAGGTTCTGCATGAGATCTAAATTCTGAACATCATCAAAAACAAACGTGAGAGCCTGAGGGTATGTCTGATAGCCCATGAGCACTCGATCTAAATCACGAATCCTCCTCCCGTCTACAAGCTGATACTTATCTTTCTTTGGTGGTTCCTTGGCAAATTCAGGTAGCGGGTAACCAATGTAATCCTCATCAAAGAGAAACAAATCTGAACTGGTTAAGATCAGCGTTTTAGGTTGTAGGGAGCTGCTGGGCTGAACATGTCCTTCTGCAGCATTCACTTGAAACGCCAACACATAGAGGAGTATGTTCAGAGACTGGAAGTTAACCACACTGTTCATTTTCTCTGCTACCAAAAAGGCAAGGTCCCCAATTTCTTCTTCGTTGGGATATATAAACTTGACTCTGCTGGAGTGAATCAGTTCATAGTTTTCCATTTTTCCTGCAAGCAAAAGTTACAGATGACTTGTACTTTGCAATCATTAGTCATGGACTGAAGTCTCACCTCTGCCATGAACAAATTAATCTCTTCCACCCTCAGCCCCTTCTCCATTCCGGGAGATTACTGGTCTGACAGGACTGTTCCAAGACCGGTAGAGGCACTCAGAATGCTAGAAAGTGCTATGTAAATACCAAGTATGATGCTAAATAGTGATATGTTGGAAACTGACTGATTTTCTGAAAGAAACCAAGTACTGACCATCAAAAGTTTCAGCAGGCTTGCTTTTTAACTAGCAAGTCAACACACACAAAGGAAACAATAATTATTATCCAATGAAAAAACTCTTTACTTCCCCCCACTGATTTCTGCTTCACTGACTCCAGCAAATACTCTTTAAAAGATTCTGCAATCTGAAAATAAGGTACAGGGAATATACTTGGCAACATGTGTAGTGGTAGATTGCAGAGAGATTCTTGTGAACATTATTCTAGAACTCAATACCTTTCCTTTACTGAAGTCTGTATTTCAAGAAGTTGTTCATATTTTGATTCTGAAACATCAGGTAATAGCAACATGCAAATCTAGATTTTTAGAAAATCAAAATAAGGACATATTAAAAATATAAAAATTCCAGAGGACTAGCTGTGTTAATCTGTTGCTACACAAATAAACAGAATTACAGGTGCGCTGTAAAGACTTTGTAAGATTTGATACAATTTCCCCTGAAGGCTGAATAAGGCCTTGGGATTCCTTAGTTATAGGTGCTAGCTATCTTAGTAAAACCATTCAGTTGCCTTAGCAAAACAAGAGAGATTACCCTTTACTCTTCTTGTGAATGGTGTCTGTACTTCCTTGATTTACAAAATTCCATTTCACGCTTTGCCCTGCTGTTTACCATTTTTTTCACACTTCATAGTTAAATGTCTGCCAATTAAGGATATACTACATTGCATTTGTAGGAGTGAGCGCTAGTCCACTAAAGCCTATGCTGAAATAAAACCCTGTTAGGATATTTTTATATTTTTGGGTAATAACTTTTTATACTTATAACAAGAGTCTAGTCAAGTATCTGTCAAAATTACTCCAGCATG